>NC_087157.1:4915000-4957500 GCF_035594125.1 Scylla paramamosain | reverse complement strand
TTGTTTAGTTTTGATGTGGATGGTGTTAAAAAGGGTAGTAAATGTGAGAATGTTAGGTAGACCTCTGAATGTGGTGAACGCTGACGGTAGGAAATGGAGTCTAAACAGGATGTTGATCACAGAAGATCCTACACAGGTGGCTGATTTATACGAGAGATTGAGAGTCATCTCAAGATTGGGGAAGGATTTTAATGAATAAAAGTCAAGTAATGAAGTGTAAGAGGATATCAGATAGCAAGAAGATCAATGAATTGCAAACACACTGTCCAATAGAGTACTGTATGGTACATCATTACTGTACGGCATGATTGTAATGACAGTAAAAGTATGACAGTCTAAAGTGCAGTAAGATACAAAGGCAGAAATAATTTTCTTGAACTTTTCACATCGTTTCATTATTCATATCGAGCCGTACCTGCACACACAGTCTGAGGAAGGTGTGGACCCTGTTTAAAGTTTTTTTCATATAAGAGACCTCTACCCAAGGCTAACAAAACTGGCCGCACGCACGCGCGCACACACACACACACACACACACACACACACACACACACACACACACACACACACACACACACACACACACACACACACACACACACACACACACACACACACACACAAGGGCCCATTAAAGGTGACAGTCCTTTAAGACAGTCCAAGATATGTCTTCAGATATGCATATGAACTGCCTCATGTCAGCAAGGTGTGGCACATATCTAGGATCTCAAGGAACTCAGAAGTTGGCTTGGCACCTTCATGTTCTTGACATGCAGCGTGTGCAGTAATGAGATAGATATCAGAGACCAACATATGGTTTACTATTTGATCATACGAGCTCGGTACGAAGATAAAAAACTGAACGCTTTTTGTTATACTATTAATGAATCATATTTGTACACTAATGGATGCTCCGACTCTAAACAGCTGGGGAGGTTTTAGTATTTGGTGTTGCATGTTGTTGTAGATGGAGGATTACTATAGAAATGAAGATCAAGATTAGTGAAGCAAAAAAGGTGTGTAGAGAAATGAAAAGATGACTTGGAAAGAATGTAAAAGGAAGGTTGTATGAAGTTGTAGCTTTGCTAAACTGCATCATACGAGCCTGGAACATAAAATCTTGTTATTGTTGTCGTTGTTGTTGTTGCCATCATTGCTTAGTACCCCAAACTTTCCTACCCGGCAGCCTCCCTCCGACACTCAGCTGCCCTCAGCATCAACAGCTCCTGCACTAGTACACATCGTGCTTGTACCCAAAAAGTGCAAAGTCGTGCCTGTAAATATGCACTATGCGCTGCATCAGCTCGGGACTCACGCTAGCATAGTACTGGCGGTCGGAGTGGCCCAGCGAGTGGCCAAAGCTGCGATGCCGCACCGGAAAACTGATCTTCTCAGAGTAACCGAGCACGTGTTGGAACAAGTGGTTGATTTCTTCCTGGATCGTCTCCAGCTTCAGGATGTAGTCCAGCCTCCTCCGGCAGGGATCACAGTTCTCAGTGTATGTCATCCAGTGCACGTCTGGCATGCCCTGGTCGTGAGTCCAGACCACGTGGCGCAGGAACTGGCTGAACGTAAACGAGGCGTTCTTGAACCGTTCCATTGTATTGGTTAAACTATAGGTGTTCATGCAGGCATTAATTACCCCAATATAAGGTCCAGTGTGCAACATATTGTATGCTGTCTCCATTACTTGTTCACCATAGAACTCCTCCTCCTGTACCGATGGATACCACAAAAGTGCTCCGGTCTGGTCAACGTGGTGACTCGTGTACCTGTGGTACACCTCCCTGATTTTGCGTAACGTCTCTTTGAACTCTGGAGTCTGTGTCACAGTTCCCGTAGAGATGAGTGTTGGCAGCCAGTACTTAACGAAGCGAGTCCCCCAAGAATCTTTGCTCTGAGTGATATTACGCCATTCATCATTGTATCTGTGAAGTGGATCGCCGTTCAAGAACTTGTCTCTGAAAGTATAAAAAGAAACGAAACGTTGATCTCTGAAGACAAATTTGAAATTCCCTTTCCCTTGCATTACTAAAAGCATAGCACAATGCGCTGGTTTTGATGTATAATCAGTAAAAGAAATTTGAAAAGAAATGTATATTTGATGTTATACATATTTCTGATTTAGAAGAACACTATGATTCTAAGTTTTCTTGTCTCGACTAATGATGGATTATGTATCGTTAACTGGTGTACGTAATCAAAATTTATCCCGAATTAGATTAACTGGCGAATGACTTTTCTCAAACTCATAAGGAGTGTCAAATGTAAAATTCCAACTAGTGAGATGCAAAATGTTCCATTCTGTAAGAGGCGCGCTTAACGAAAAAGAGATAAAGCAATACAAACCTATAGGCAGAGACAAGCCTGGCAAAGGGGTGCCTCACCATTACCACTTCCACAGGCTGGTGGGCAGTTGGAATCTGGTCCTTCAGTTCCTGATAGACTCTCTGGAATGAAGACGATGCAACCTGGAAGAAAGTTACCCTATACCTATTTATACCTATGCAGTTTTGTGTCCTGTCATTCATAATTCTTTGTGCGGCATGCATTGCACTAACTCATTATAAGCACCACAAAGTGAAATCCTCCCTTATGGGGTATCCCCAGGAGTAATAATTGTGCGACGAACCTTATGTATTATGCAGAATGTTAGTGGCCCTAGCACTCTCCTCCCGATGTTTGACCGCCACGCCATGTCGGGCAGCGCGATCCTGGCATCGTGCACCTGACATCCCTGCAGCAGGACACGGCGCCGTCTGTCAAACTCTGTCTCCAGGTCACGGCGAGCCTGTGAGAAGTGGTGCAAGCTTCGGTTACCAGTGTTCGCCACGTGACGCATGATGCCTGCTGCGGGTGTCGCGTGGCGCAGCTGGTGACGCCGGTGGGTCTTTGGCTTCGTCTGCAACAAGACCTCACGCTGCCACCGCCAGAACCTCTTAGCCTCACATAAGCCGCCCCTCTGGACACACACACACACGCACGCATGCACGCACGCACGCACGCACGCACGCAGGCACACACGCACGCACGTACACACACACACACACACACACACACACACACACACACACACACACACACACACACACACACATTATTTGAAATTTCTATAGTAACATCCAAAGTAATTTTAAACGAATTACGGTCAGTTATATATTTTTCGACTCCAGGACTCGCCATGAAAAACTGGGGCATTATTTATTTATTTATTTATTTATTATGTATATATTTAGCTCTTTACTTTTACTTCTTCAAAATTGTATAGCATTAGATGTTATTCCGGCGCAGCTTTAACGCTAGCATGTTGCAGCATAGTACTTGCTTTTCATACAGCGAATTCGCCCATACTCAACGAATCTATTATTCACAATGTACTACTTACGAAGGGTTTCTCTCTCTGTTTAGGTAATGATCAGAACAAAAAGTTCAGTCTCTGCCTCTGTTTTACATGGAAAACACTTCCATAAACATTATAGTGAAAAAAGAGAATTTGAAATGTATTGTCACGAGGAAAATGCGTGTAATTTCAACAGTACATTTGAGGAGCCTACAAGAGAACTGAGGACACACACCGAGGATTTGGACACTTTTCCAAGGTGTTAAGCAAGTGAAAACAACATATTTTGAAACACAACTATAAGCAAATCAAGTTTAGTGGATTACTATTCTCAACGAATTATCTCAAGCTGGGCAAGAAACGTATATCGTAAGTGAGCGGAAAATACGAGCTTTGCCGTAGTGTTTTCAGCCAGTCAGCATGATATATAGATACTGGCTTGTATATAACTATGTGACGTCAAGATGTGGCCAGCCTTCAGGAACACAGTTGTGTTCCACCCACCATACAGTGAAGAGACTGCATCGCGTGGGTCGTGGTCAGTCCACAGACGCGTTTCTGCTCTTGTCCCAGTTACAAACTTGGACGCAAGACTGATTCTTATTTCCTGATGTGCTACATGACTGAACTGCTGTTGTGGTGTCCTGATGCAGACCTCGTCTGAAGACAATCCAACCGCAACAATACATCGGTAATTATGCAAGTCAGAGAGTGTTTTGAAGCCACGGCAGCGCGTATCTCATGTTCTGGCTAAGGTACAAGTAAGAATGCCAGAAGTGATGATCTACTGTACAACACGAATTTTGAAGTAATTACAAATTACTGTAAACTGTCGCACATTTTTCAAGCACCGTAAAGAATATCTACAGTTTCTACACACACAGTACATTCATACATACACTTACACATGCACTCACACACTCACCAAACAGCGAATAACTACCAACCCGAAGGTGCAGGAAGACTGCCAACAGAAGCGTGGCCACGATTACCGCAAAACTCGGTCTTCGCCACGCCATCTCCGAACTCTCCTACGCCGCTCCTCACTCCCGGCAATGCTCAGTCCCTGTGTGCCTGTTGATTATCACAATGGGAAGTGTGTCCAGACAGTTGCATGGTGGTAAAAGCTAGTGTGTGTCTTTTGTTTGCTAGTGTGTAGTAGTGTAACCAGAATAAGAAAAAAAATTTTGTGAAAATACATGGGTAAAGTACCTTCTTGTTGCGTCCAGGCGGCGAGTAACTGGTCTCACACAAGGTTCACCGAGGCCGCCTTCAGCTTCCTGCTCTTGCAGCTATGAATAGCTTTCCCGAAAATAGCACTGGTTTTTCCTTTTGTTACAAATAGTCATAATTGTTAATTTTCTGTCAAGACTTCCTTCACCTGTATCTTACTTTTCCCTCATCCTTCCCTACCTCCCCTACCGTCTCTCTCTCTCTCTCTCTCTCTCTCTCTCTCTCTCTCTCTCTCTCTCTCTCTCTCTCTCTCTCTCTCTCTCTCTCTCTCTCTCTCTCTCTCTCTCTCTCTCTCTCTCTCTCTCTCTCTCTCTCTCTCTCTCTCTCTTTTTTCAAAGAAGTCGCTCTTCGAGAACTTTCCTCCTACAAAGTGGAAACACGTCATGCCTTGGATTCATCTCTATTGGGTGAGGGATTCCCGGACCGTGGCTGAAGGTTTGTCTTGAAATTGGTGACTCCCGAACACCTGCCTCTCGCAGAGTTATACAGAAAACAGGCATACTTTGCGGTCCTCACGAGGTGACCTGAACTAGAACTACTAAGATGATAGTAGAAGAAAAGGACAGCAAAGCGGAAAGCTCTCGCCCTATTCTCCACTCTCCCCAGCATAAGCCTTACAGGAAAACAGATCGTAAATAAATATCTTACGGAATTAGAGAACGAAAAACCCGAGGGAAATTTTATAGGAAAGAATGAAAATAAATGAAATGAAACGCCCCTATTTCCTGGAGGTAAGGAAGTTAATCACTAACAAACAAACGTTGTTAGCCGCGGATTGGAGGCAAAATATTTGTCAAGACGGCGTTTGAAAGTTTTTTACGGTGTTGCACTATTACGTCAAGAACCCCATTCCACAGATTAACTACACGGTGGATTTTTTTTTTTCTTTTTATTCTTGAGAGTTGAAGGATTTCCCAACAATTTTGCAACCGTTTCATCTCGTGTAATTTGAAAAATCTGTCGTAAAATATTTACTGCAGTCCATGTTATCAATGCCTTTAATGATTTTAAACACCTGTATTAAGTCGCCTCTTAGTCTTCTTTGTGTTAATGGGAATAGATTTCATTCTTTAAGACACTCTTCGTATGGTTTTATTTCTTAGGCTTGATATGATTTTTGTTACTCTATGCTGAACTCGTTCTAATTTTTCAATGTCGTTTTGGTAATAGAGGCATCATGCTTGAACGCAATATTTCAAAAGAGGACGGACTAAAGAGTGATACAAAGTGAGGATTGTATCCTTAGATTTATATTCAAAAGATCTGCCGATTAAGCCAATTATTCTATTTGCTTTCTGTAGGACTTCTGAACAATGTTGGCTAGATTTTAGGCTACCCGATATTGTTCCTAAATCAATTTCGCTTCTACAGGTTTAAGTTGGGTACCATTTAAAATTTACTTTGTTTTCTTGTTTCGATACCCTATGTGAAGCACTTCACACTTACCTGCATTAAAACTCATTTGCCAGGTTTGCTCCTACTCTGACAACTTGTCTAGATTCTTCTGCATTTCTATCACTTGTTCGTTAGAGACTACGGAATTCGCTATTTTGGTGTCGTCAGCGAATTTCGATATTATGCCGGCAACACCCTCATCTTTGTCGTTTATATAAACAAGGAAGACAACAGGTCCTAAGACTGATCCCTGTGGCATCCGGCTGGTTATGTTCGTCCACTTGAATGCTTTTCCATTTATTACTACTCTTTGTTTACGGTTGTTTAGCCAGTTTTTTTTTTTTTTTTTTTTACCCATCTCAACACGTCGCCTTGGATACCGTGTGATTTTAGTTTAATCAATAAACGTTTGTGGAGGACTTTGCCGAAGGCCTTTTGAAAATCAAGGTCTAATATATCTACTGCTTCACTTTCGTCATACTTGTTCAGAATATCATAGAAAAAGTCTAAGAGTTTTGTCAAACAAGAGCGTTTGTTGCGTAAGCCCTGTTGAGTATTTTTAAATAAGTTATTTTCCTTCAAGTGATTAATGAGTTGAACTCATAAATGTTTCGAGCATTTTGCATACGACTAAGCCACTCATCCGGCATTTTACCGGACTGCAGGGATTTATTGAAAATTAAGGTCAGGGGTTCAACTAATTCACATTTAGCTCCTTTTAAGACGCGTGGTAAGATCGTGTCAGGTTTGTGTGATTTGCTTACTGTTACTTTGTTATACTGATGCTACTTAGGACATCGTTGTTATTAATTTGGACTGTTGGCACCGTAGGGATGTCACTGAGGTCTTTTGCCGTAAATACTGAAGCAAAGAAAGTGTTTAGAATGTTACTTATTTATTCTTCATCATTGGTGAAATCTCCATTTTTGTCAGTTATGTGTCCAGTAATAGAAGTAATCACTTTTCTGCCTGATAAAGCTATAAAATTCCTTCGGGTTCGTCTTACTTTGGCTTGCAACGTATAATTCGGTGGAGCTTTTGCTCTGTTTGATTAATCTCATTGCTTTACGTCTTAGCTCTACGAACCTAGAGCGTTCTTCGTTAGTACTGAAGGTTTTTAATCTGTTATGGACGTTCTCTTGGCGCCCAAACATTCAGCTATTTGTTTGTTCTACCACTTAAGCTTAACGTTTTGGGTGGAACGACGATTTTTCATAGGTACGCATTCTTGCACTCCTTTTAAGTATCTGTCAGTGAAAAATTTCCATTGAGCATTAATATCTGGTGGCAAATTTACGTAAGTGACTCCAGTCAATTTGGTTAAGCACTGATTAAGTTTACAAAAAATTGCTTTTCTGTAGTCACGAATTTTCCTTTGCTTTTATTTGATTCGTTAGTCATGAAGTTTATAATGAAGGTGATTGCGAGGTGGTCGCTATTACTGAACTCGCTGACATTAGATTTTCTACTAATTCATCATTCGTAGCAAGCACGAGGTCGAGGACATGGTTATCATGTGTCGGGTTGTACAAATTGAATAAATGAACTTTCTTTTAAGTTATTATACAGGTCGTGTCCATGGTGTGAGGTGAGTGATTCGCCCACTTTGTCACCGGTTGATTAAAATCACCAAGTATTATGGCGTCATGTGTCACTTCTCTTGCTAATTTGATCGAAAATGTCACCGTCGGTTTGAACTGACTGGGGTGGCGATCTGTACATAAGAATTAATGCTAGTTTTATCCCGTAATTATTTTCTAATAATATAAATAGAGCATCTACGTTTACAATAAAGGATTTTGGTAATTGTACTGGGTTAAGGCTGTTTTTGATATAGAATAAGTTGCCGCCTTCATTTTTATTTACTTGACTTCTCTCAAATGTTATGTAACCGGGAATTTTATATTTACCTAAATAGTCACTGACTTCTACATTTAACCATGATTCTTTTACGACGAGTATATCTAGCATTCTGAGAACGCTATTTCCTTTAACTCTGAAAATTTGTTATGTAAGCTATGAGCGTTCACATAAGAAAACCTTAAGCTTATTGCGAGTAGGTGGGGTGGAGGAAGTCTAAAAGTTTTACGTGGATGAGGCTGCGCTATCCCGCTGGGCGTTATTTGGTCTGAAACTGGAAACTTTGTTACTTGGCAAGCAGCGTCCGAAAGAGAGCAACCAATGTTAGGAGTCCTTAAGAGCTTTAAACTGCTGGGCGAGGTCGTCGTACTTCTTACACTTCTCGTATTTTACATGCAGCTTAGACTTGCTCTGCATGTGATACAGCCTGAAGGCTAAGGAGTTCCTAAAATATTAAGCAGCAAACTTGCCTTGACAGGCCTCGCATTGTCTGAGGACAGAAGGCATGATAGGTGGCGACAGAAGCAGGAACAAGAGAAAACAGCAACAAAACAGTACGCGCGTTGTGTGGCATGGCGGGAAATCAGGCCAGGGTTGGGCAGGGATTAGTGTGCGAGTCGGGGCTGCTGTGGGAATTCTACGTTGCCGGCGCACGTGGTGTTCTCCTTACTGTTAAAATTACAGAGACAAATGCAACTACAGGGGGTCAGTGACAGCCTTGTTAAGCTGACCCTACACGATCAATATTATTGCGCAATATTCCGTATTGTACAATATTATTGACAGTGAAGGGTCGGTACTGAAGATACTGCGCAATAATATTGAGCTGTGTAGGGAAAACAAATATTGCACAATATAAATGAATTAATATATTGTCAGTAATATTGATCGTGTAGGGTCCACTTAAGAAAGGAGAGGTTAGGCATAAACAAACACCAAAATAATCTAATAAGAACTAGTGGCGAAAAAATGAACAGGAAAACTGGTACTGGTACACTAGAAGTGTCTGTGTTAGATACAATGCGTCTCTCATTGTGTGTGTGAAGAGTTGTGTGAAATGTATGTAGAAACAATAGTTAGATAGTAAAGGATGTAGGTACTAAAGATTTACATCAACACAGCAATGCTGCGAAGTGATACGGGTAGTGGGCAGAGCGCTCGGTGACATCTCTGGGACAATCTCTCTCTCTCTCTCTCTCTCTCTCTCTCTCTCTCTCTCTCTCTCTCTCTCTCTCTCTCTCTCAGTTGATTTCTTTTTCGTATCATAACGACCTGTGTGTGTGTGTGTGTATGTGTGTGTGTGTGTGTGCGTGGCACAAAAGTGAATAATAATTTTCCGCACAGTAACCTCGAAAACCCCCGCCCTGGTTTGGCCTGGCCTGACTTGCCCCGCCCTGCTCCTGCGCGCGCTTCCATTTCTTGCCTCATTGTTCCCTCCTGGAATTCATTACGATTTTCCTGTTGTTGCATGATATATTCCTTCAGCCTGACACTGTACCGAAAGTTGTAATACAACAGGGAATGACGTGCATTATTATTTTCTTTATTACTAAGCAATATACTTTCTAGACAAATTGACGTGGCAATAATATGCCCGCCACCCCACCACCTGGCCTGAAGGAACTGGTCTGGCCGATGGCAGTGTGACCGGGGTTCCACTCAGCCCTCTCGTGTCGAGATTTGTATGTTTGACCTTGAATGGGTCACAGAAGCTGCGGAGTGACTCGTTTCATTCTCTCGCTCACGCAGAATTTATTTTTTTTTTTACTTACACCATCTAGTCTCTTCTTCAAGAAATGTATTTGACTTATTTGTGTGCTCCATTCATAAGACAATTAGTCCAGCTCATGATTTGATCACTTTCATACTGTGAACGGAGATGGCTTATGTGTTATTAAAGGAACAGTGAAGCGCTGTTAGGTGAGAACGTAGGTGCCCCAGCCGATGAGAGGCGAGAACATCGATACCCCACCCTATAGGAGGGGTTTATGTTTCCAAAGTTCTTGAACAGAGTATTAATGCTCTCTATCAGAAAACCTGCCTATGTTCTCTGTAACAACCACACGTTCACTGCAAGCTTAAATTGCTGCCTAATCCAGTCCTCAACAAACGTCAACGTATGCTACCAGATGATGTTTTTTTTTTTCTTATGTAAGAAGGTCACTGGCCAAGGGCATCAAAACTATGTAGAAAAAAAAATAAAGTGCCAGTTTCCAAAAGACTACCGAATAGAAAAGTCAGATGGCAGAGAACAAGTGTCTTCAAACCTCCCTCTTGCAAGACTTCGAGTCATAAGTATGAGGAAATGCAGAAACAGGCAGGGAGCTCCAGAGTTTACCAGAGAAAGGGATGAATGATTGAGAATACTGGTTGCTTTAGAGAGGTGGACAGAATAGGGGTGAGAGAAAAAAAAAGTCTTTTGCAGTGGGGCTGTGGGAGGAGAGGCATGCAGTTAGCAATATCAGAAGAGCAGTTAGCATGAAAATAGCAGTAGAAGGTAGCAAGAGGTGCAAACTGCAGCGATGAGAGAATGGTTGAAGACAGTCATTTAGAGGAGAGGACTTGATAAGACAAAAAAACTTTTGATTCCACTCCGTCTAAAAGAGCAATATGAGTGGAATACCCCCATACATGTTAAGTGTACTCCATACATGTACAGGTGAGGCCCCTGTACAGAGTTAGCAGCTAGGGGCAATGACGACTCAGAACCCCTAACTTCATAGAAGCTGTTTTAACTAGAGATCAGATGTGAAATTTCGAGTTTAGATTATAAATAAAGGAGGGACTGAGAATGTTCAGTGTAGCAGATGAGGACAGTTGAGTGCCAGTGAAGAAGAGGGGATAGTTATTTGGAAGGTTAGATCAAGTTGATAGATGGAGGAATTGAGCTTTTGAGGCATTGAACATTACTAAGTTTGCAGTGCACCAATCAGAAATTTTAGATCCGAAGTCAGGTGTTATGTGGCTTCCCTGCACGAGCTCTTTACTTCCTTGAGGGTTGAATGTCTGTGAAAAGATGTGAAAAAGTGCAAGGTGGTATCATCAGCGTAGGAGTGGATAGACAGGAAATTTGTTGAGGAATTGTCTTTGCTGATGTTATGTTCTACACCTCAGCTGTAGCTGCTCCCCAGGGTGACCCTGGCATGTTGGACAGCACAAGCGAGTAGTTTCCAGTCAAGGTTGGGTTATGTCAGCGGTCATGTCACCAAGGCTGTTCAGCATCTATGTGGATGGTGTAATGAGGCCTATATGGATGGTGTGGCGAGGGGAGTTGGTGTTAGAATGTTAGGTAGATGATTGGGTCTAGTAACAGCAGAGGGTGAAGAATGGAGTGCGAGTCAATTGCTGTTTGTGGATGACAGTGTTGGTGGTAGATAGAGTTTAGTAGGTTGGTATAGGAGTTTGGATGGGTGTGTAGGAGAAGGAAACTGAAAATTAATAAAGGAAGGACATGTATCAGGAAGGCAGGTGGTAGGATGAATGCAAGGCTAAATGGTGAGGAGCTGGAGGAGGTAGACCATTTGAAATATTTTGGATGTACAGTAGCAGTGATGGAGGAACAGACAAGGGTTAGAGATAGAGTGAAGGAAGCAGGAAAAGTGTTAGGATGTATGAATAGACTGTTTGAGAGTAGGGCACTTGGAATGGATGTAAAGATAATATTGTATGAAGGGATGGTAGTGTCTACTATACTATACAGTGCTGAGACTTTGGGTATGGGAGTAGCAGACAGGAAGAGACTGAATGTAATGGAGATGACATATGTATGAAGTATGTATGTGTGGAGTAACTTGAATGGATAGAGTCAAAAATCAGGTAGTGATAAGTAGAATGGGTGTTGTGAGAGACTTGGCAGGACAGGTAGAGCAGTGTGTGCTGAGATGTCTAAGAGTTGGCAGGAAGCCTGTATTATGCCACTATTTGAAAAAGGTATACAAAGGATTGTAGTCTACATAGGAGTAAACTTCTGTAGTATCAAACCTGTTGAAAAGAGCAGCATTGTATATACAATGCAAGAACAGTTTTCAACTGAAGGTGAACAGAGCAATTTAAGAACTGCTAAAAAAGAAAGATGAATTTCTGTCACACAGTAATGTGAACATAAAAACAGTATGAATGACAAAAGGAAATTAGAAGAACAAGATAAAGGTAAACTGCAGGAGATAGAGGAAAAATCAGTGAGGATGGAACAGTATTAAGCAGACTTGGAATCACAGAGGCCTTGACATCAGGGTTACAGAACTCTCTAGGATAGAATAGCATGAGTTCTATTATTAAGACATAGTTGGGTAACTCGGTGCTGGTATGTAGGATGTTGGAGAACATCACACAAAATTGTGGATATTTAGTAAATTTAGAAATTATTGAACTGCTTTTATTATTTTTGTAGACATTTGGAAACATATGTCATATAACATATGAATGCTAATAATATACCATTACATTTTCAATCATAAGATCTGGAAGTAGACCTAATAATGTTTGATATTAGTATATAAAAAAGCTTGAAATGCAACTACAATTACCAAGCAATGACTAGACATTGTACACAAACATGACCACCTAAAAGTTTGAAATGTTTGAAAAAGGGGAATATGGTATTGTTTTAAAGTTTTAGTTCAGTAAAATTTCAAATATAGTCATAAAAGTTTAGTACAACAAACTTATAGGTGGCCCTAACACCAACTGTAACACAGCCATTTAGCAATATATCTGCAAAAAAAAAAAGTACAATATATACAAAAAGGACATGTAAATATTACACTAGTCATTATCTACTCTTAAGCTAGACCTAGTGTGATATGGTTAGAGTTTTTTATAAAAGTATAAAATAATTCACTGGCATGAAAAATGAAAGCATTTGAGCTCAAAATGCAGGAGCTGGCCACTGGTGATTAATGAAAGTAGTAAAATAAGGATGGCACTGTATGAAAACATTTCACCTGTCCTGGACCATGGTAATAAGTAAAAAGATGTAATCTTTTTGCATAAGTGCTTCATGGTTGTTCAGTTTGTAACTTTCCAAAATCAAATATCAGATTTTTCTTTATGTATTGTATGACAAACACACAAAGATTTCTTGTTCACACTGCTGTATGTATAATACAGTCCTGATCATTGTGGAACACTAGTTAATCATAAAATGCAGCTGCATCAGCAGTATGTGATATTGAGCAAAAAACTAAGGCCTACTTCTTAATGCTAGCTGACTCCAGTGCCCGTAACTACATTTCACGGCAGAAAAGAAAATCCTAGCAACAGAAAAATATATATAAATAAATAAAATTATTATAATCTGTATGAGCTCCTGCATTAATTATTCTTAAAAAGATGGGTGGAAGAAAAATCAAATGAAATTAAGAAATTAAAAAAAGATCCTATGTATGTAATATAATTCTTATTGAAAATGCTGAAAAATGCAAAGCTTCATAAGTTATCTTTGCACTAAGAGATGTAGCTTAATCAGGTCAATTCACATCAACACACTTTACATAACATACAGGATGAGATTCTTTAATTATACACAAAACATGACATAATTATAAACAATATGTACATACTCAGAAGGAAAAGTTATGAATGACATACTGTAACTAAAGGTCGGGCACAGGCAGAGTGTCCCCTCCTCTGTGTTGTGTCACACATCACAGGGTGAAAGTTAAGCCCAAGTCTGATATTTGGTCCTCCTGTCACTTTCAACAGATTGTTTTCCTCCATGTCCTCTGAGATTATAATAGTTACATTTTTCTGAAGAGATGACTATATATGGTACTACTAAAAAGGACATATGTAAATAAACCTAAGAGAGTGTTCTATAAAGTTTCATGGGAAAAATAACAGTAACAAAATATATTCTACACTGAGTCCTGGAAGTGCTATGAAAGATTGTTTGATGTCTGATACAAAAGATAAAGTTGTGCTCTTACTCTGATGAAGACTGCACATCTACAAGGAAAGAAAAATGGTTAACTTGATTATTTTCTTTCCTGAGATGGATTTCCTCATTCAGATTAATGCCCTGGCAATATTGAAAAAAAAATTTTATTGAAAAAATGCTTACAAACTTTTACAAATTGTTTATATGAAAATTTTTAAAATGTTTTTATCCTTGCACATTATTACCTTCAAACATTGTAAGAGTATTTAATTAATAATCTTACTTCAGTACACCACACCAGTGTCTCTGAGTCCAAGGGCAAAGACTCAGAGCTGCATTGGGATACATATCCCTTCCCTTCAGATCTTTCATAGTTTTAATTATGTTTACATCACTAAGTAATTTGTCACTACACATGCATAAGTCTGGAATACTGCAGACAATCCATGGAGTGAGATATGTTCTTGATGTAGCGCTTCAGATCAAGTGATCAATCATATTCTGATCAGCCAATTGTATTATTCTGATCAGGTGAGTATTGGCCAAGCAATTTTGGCATCCATGCGCTTGAATGCAAACGTACAGTGGAAACCGCTAGTGGAGAGGTCAGATTTCACTTTGTGTGGACATTCATTGTCAGCCAGAAGGCTCTCTGCAAGAGATAGAGTTTTCTGTGAGATACTCTTATAAACATGATGTTGAAACAAGATATTAGCTGTTATGATCTAAAATTAAGAATTTCAGCTGTGAGATGACATGTATTTTTATAATAATATATAATAGGAACTGATTGTTATTCATTACAGTATAACAACTGAGAAATTATAGGAACTGATTGCAATTAATTACAATATAACAAATGAGAAATAAGAACTAAAATAGGAAGTATTAAATATATTTGACGTCAGTGGCCTACATAGCCTTTAATGTTTATGGTCAAAATTGGTTTTAATATGATAAGGATTAATATACCAGCATGTCTTAAGAAAATGAAAGTGACAAGAACTAGGGAAACATGGAATAGGATGCATGACTTTATGAAATGTAGTAAAATATTTAAACACATTTCAGAAATATGCAAGTGAAAAAAGTGCTGATGACCTCAAGAAGAATGGAAATAAGTATGGGTATAACACAGCCCTTCTGTTAGACCTGATGAGATTGCTATGATCAGCTGCACAATATATATCCAGCAATGTGGACAGTGAAGATCCATGTGAGTCTGAACCATATGCATGTCATAGATCCCTTGGTTTGCATGATGATTGGTAGAAATAGATTCCACTTAAGTATGTTTCATGCAGGAACTACCACAAGCAAGCATGATGTCTTTCTTGCTGCTTCCCATAAGTTATTTTCTTGTATTCTTTATGTTCAAATTTGACCTTCTCACCACTGAACAGCACTTTGAGTTAAAATTCATTGTATTTACACCCATTTTTAATCTGTGTTGATTTTTTTTATGAAACAACTAATGTAATTAAGAACTGTGATAAGTACTAGAATTTCTCGTGAACATGATGACATACTCAGATTTTAGATAATATAGAGGAGAAAGGAGGAAGGTATTTTTATTACAAGATGTGAGCAGTGGACAACTGTTGTTTTGCATCATATGGAAGGAAACGATCAATTTAAACCTTTTTCAACACGTGATTCATTATTATTGTGCTGTTCAGTGGTGAAAAGGTCAAATTTGAACATGAGCACAAAAAAAATAAGGGAACCAGCAAGAAGCCATCAGGCCTACTTGCTGAAGTACCTGTTTGAAATGTGCCTATTTTTACTAGCTCCACCTTACTCAAAACAAGTGAACTTGTAGAATGGAGAAGCCTTTAAACAGGAGAAGGGGCCTGACTCAAGCCATTTTCCTGTCACACTTGTCCTCAGCCATGCAGAGGCAGGGGAAACAATGTCATGGTGCACTGCTCTCTGGCAGATGAGTGTATCTGTATATATATCATCAGAAGCCGTTCTGTGGTACACACGTCACATTTTATCTATTATGTGATTACTTTATAAGAAGTAATGTTCGGGAAACTTTTCATTTTATGTAGTAGTGATTTACTTTTAAGTACCAGTTATTTTATTTAAATAGTGATGATGATAAATAAACATCATAAATTTTCCAGAGCTGTGTATCTTGTGAATTCCACTCCTCACATTTATTTCCTTTTACATTTTGTTTTGATGAATTGCAGAATTACTGCTAAGTAGCAGCTAAAATAATCCAACTTGTCAAGAGAAAAGAAGTTATGATAAAGAATAGATAAACATATATTATAATGCTGAGGCGAGCATGAGTGAAACTGTGGGTGGGTGAGTGAGGGAAGGGTGCAAGCCAATCAGGTGAGTCATTATAAATGCTGTATAGTATTTGTATAATACATAGTCAGTGCATGCCAATCTCGTCGTGTTGTGACTGGCACACTCTACTTTGGGAGTGTGTTTAGCTTAAGGCCTTGCAGCAAGCACAAAAAAGTTAGCTGGGACAAGATGACTTATTGGCATCACAGGTGCATCTCTCCCCCACACTCATGGCCGCAGCAGCAGTGACTAGTATTAAGTAAGTTACCAGTGTTGGCATTCGTTGTGTCTTTGGTGATGTGTGGTTGACTTTGTTACTAGGCTGAAAAACAGGTGAAACACATTTTGTTCTGTTCATCCTGTGGTGATTTTAGTGATGAGTGTGAGGTGGATAAGCCATGGCAATATCATTCAATCCTATATAGATCTTAACATGTCGAGTTTGAATGGTGTTGATATAGCAGTGCGTGTGAATTTGAAAATATGAAACATCCAGAACCTTGTACAAACATTCATCAAGCAAGACAATGAGAAATGGCCTTTTCACACACTAGTGGTAGCATCCCTACTGCTTCCTTCAGCTGTCTTGCTATAAGAGTCCAACTGCCTTTATAGAGAAACTAGAAGCCATAGGGTATAAAGATGGTGGGATGCCACCACTGGTATGAAAGGCAATTCCTCACTGCTTGCTTCCCTTGACAAATTTCTGTAGGAGGATGTGGACATTTCATGTTTTCAAATTGACGTGTTCTGTTATATCCATACTATTCAAGTCCAACATGTGAAAGTCTATGATTGAATGATATCACTGTGACTTGTCCACCTTGCACTCATCACTACAAACACCACAGCATGAACAGAACAAAATGTATTTCACTCCAAGAGCAAAGCCAATCACGCATCATCAAAGACGCAATGAATACCAATGCTGGTGGCCTATTTATTTATTTATTTTTTTTTATGTAGGAGGGACACTGGCCAAGGGCAACAAAAATCCAATAAAAAAAAAATGCCTACTGAAATGCCAGTCCCATAAAAAGAGTCAAAGCAGTAGTCAAAAACTGATGGATAAGTGTCTTGAAACCTCCCTCTTGAAGGAATTCAAGTCATAGGAAGGTGGAAATACAGAAGCAGGCAGGAAGTTCCAGAGTTTACCAGAGAAAGGGATGAATGATTGAGAATACTGGTTAACTCATGCGTTAGAGAGCTGGACAGAATAGGGGTGAGAGAAAGAAGAAAGTCTTGTGCAGCGAGGCTGTGGGAGGAGGGGAGGCATGCAGTTAGCAAGATCAGAAGAGCAGTTAGCATGAAAACAGCGGTAGAAGACAGCTAGATATGCAACACTGCGGCAGTGAGAGAGAGGCTGAAGACAGTCAGTCAGAGGAGAGGAGTTGATGAGACGAAAAGCTTCTGATTTCACCCCGTCTAGAAGAGCAGTATGTACTGGTCACTGCTGCTATGAACATGAGTGTGTGACAGTCGAGGAGAGACGCAGTTGTGATGCCAATAAGTCAATTTTATCTTGCCCCATTTTTTATGTTTGTTGAGAAACCTTATGCTAAATGCACTCTCCAAGCATTGCAGTGTGCCACTGCAATGCAACATTGCCATTCGCTGACTGTACAGTACTCATTATGATTCCTAGATGTTCCCTAAATTGAAAATATCACTAAGGAGGGTCCTGATTTGAAAGCAAATGAGAGATGATGAATGTAGTAGTGCACCTGGTAGCCATTCTGAAATAGAACTTGGAGAAACATTTCCAGTAATGGAAGAACCAATGAGCTTAGTGTGGCATCACAAATGTAAGAAACAGGATCAGAATACCAAAAAAATAAGCCACTTTTTTTGCCCCTCAGGCCTCAACTTATGGTGGTATACTTTATTCAGCAGACTGCTCGTGAGGATAGAGATAGGTATATACCTTTGAAAGGCAAGTTACAGAAGCAAAACTTGTGTGGAATGAAACAAACATGGAATTTAATGTACGTATTCTGAGAATATTGTACTATGAGGGAGCAGTAGTGCAGATCCATCGGAAGAGGGGTTGTGGTACGTGATCAGACGAAGATGTGTCTTCAAGTAGTAAAAAATTCATGATGCAGAGAACTTAAGATAAAAGATGTCTGTAGTTGTAGATTTGTTGATACTCTTATGAATTATGATATCCACTTACCTAGACCATCCACAAGCTTGTAAAGTCCATAATCCTGTGGATTTGTAACTTTGAGTTTGTGAGCCATCATCTTGCACACCTCCCGAGTGGTGGTTGCCGGGCGAATAGGCAATGTGCGAGTCACTATGCTTCCATTCTTCTCATCAGGAATAACTATCTTCATGATGCCCTGATCTGACACCACTGACACATCCTGGAAAAAAGAGTAAATTTATTGTATATTTATGAAAACTGACAGTCAAAAGTAAATCATTAGGACTGCTGGTACACTGTTCTGTATGCTGTGAAAGATAATTCACACACTCAGCTTTTTATGAATGCTTATTCTCATGCAATGTATTGAAGCCTTTTTCAAATTTCCCCAAATCTCTGGTTGCGGTAACTTTGCATTTGCCTATATTAACAAGTTTACAATACACAAATATTGTACAGTTGTAAGATGAAAATGAGCAAAGAAAAATCTTCAGGATGTAATAAAACTGAGCAATGGTAAATGCATGTGTGGTATTTCACAAGGTTAGATATTCCAGGATGTTAATGTGAAGGTTGTTGACCCCTCACCATAACAAATCAGTCAGTGGCAATAGAAGTTCCCAATGTTTCAGAAGAAAACCTCTGTAATGAGATCCCAGTTTTTTAGCAAGTGCCCAAGAAAAAGAGATATTTTGCCACCAATTTGCAGACACCAGATTCATGTAATATGACTATTGCATTACTATTACTATTTTGCATTTCTATTACTATTTTGCCATTACTAAAGCATGAAAAAAAATAATAATTAAAAATGAGTGAACAAGTTATGGCCAGAGCAACATTATAATTATGAAATTTTCATGTATATACCGGTTTTACAGAATCCAGACTGTTTCCAGGTGAAGACTCGGGTGATGGAGAGAGGTTCTTGAGAGCATGAATAGCAGAATGGAAGGCTTCCAAGTAGTAAGAAGCTTCTCCAGACGACGCACTGGGGAGCAGAAGACCCCACATGTAGTCTGCTTCTACTTCTGCAGAGACCATCCCTGACTGACACAAGACCCACATGATCATGGGCACAAGGTCATCAGCATCACCTGAACCAGAAGTGTTTCCATTCTCATACATCTGAAAGTAAATAAATTATGTAAACAAAACCAGAATTTTTAATATTTAATGGTACCATTTCTCAGTGTTGTAGTCCAGTGCTGCAAGTTAGCACTCAACTCACCAATGTTCATTGAGCAAATTAAAGGTGGTAAATATAAGAAGCACAAATACTTACAGCTTGATAAATATGTGAAATAGTTGCCAAGAGAGATTCCAGTTTTTCTCTCGGAGCATAAACTTTCTGCATGCGTGTCAATAAGCTGCGGATGGTATCCAAAGAAGCTCCACTGGGCGGTGATAATTCAGCCTGGAAAAGATTATGAACTTTTAATTGCTTAGCCCAGGAAGTGCCACCTATAAAATATATGCACTTGGTGCATCAAGTACTCAAGTTATGCCATAAATACTCAAAGTTAGTCTTTTCATATTTGCATGGATGATGAAATTAATGAGTATACAATAGGGTCTTGACATGGACTGAAATAGGTGGAAGGAGTCAATCACACCACCTCAAGGCAGTTTGGTTTGACAATGTTGAAAGAGGTGCAGAGAGTAGTAAACTTGAAGGATGCTGTGGGAAGTGGAGGTTAACTGAGGATTGAAGTATTTGGAAGGATGTGAAAAAGTAAATGAGAGGATTAGATAGAGCATTCAGAGGATAAGAATCAAATCCCTTTGAAAACTCTGTGAAATAAGCTTCAGATATAGATAGACAGAAGAACCGCAAACTGCATTCAACTAATATCTATTAAAGATATATTTATCAACTACTACTGGATAAACTGCAACTTACAATAATCTGCTTCTTATACTTGAAGATGAACAAGACAAAAACTTGTACCTTAAATTTGATAATCCATCTAGTGATATCTGTATCTGAAATCTGTGTTCCTAAGAACCCTGTCGGAAATAGTAAATTTCCAACAAAATATGAATATTGGTGATGGGTGATAACTATGTCAATTTAAAATAAGTACCCACTTTTAAAAAGTGGGTTAAAAAATAAGGACCAGGATCAGATAGGGTTCAACCCTCCCCCCCCAAATCCCAGTGCTCATAAGCATGTGCACACTGTGCATATACAGGACAAGACAAAGGACTTCCCCTAGTGACTACCCACACAACACTTCATTACAACCACTCCACCATGCAGCCAGCTCCAGCTAAGCAGCCTAGCATGTTCTCAGGCCTGTGTACAAGCTTGGATCCACTACACACAAGATAAACATCAACGTTTATAACCTGGGCTCATGTTGTGAAGCAAGTACCTAAAACTCCACCCAGGGAACTGTGGCTACAACAGAAAAGTCTCCATTTTCTCTATCCTCATTTTTCTTCTTTGCATGTTTTAATCTTTATTCTCTTATCATTCCTTTCTTTCATATTATTCAGTACATACTTACACCTCACCCATTTCAATGGAAATTATCCTCTTCCACCCAATGTACCAACCATATTAATGTAAACATAGTTTATTTTTACCTTCCTACCCATATGTGCTAAAACATACATCTTTAAACTGTGTCACAACAGGTGGATAGATTAAAGTGAGGTGCTTGGGGGAGCAGGGTCCCAGTTTGTCAGATTGGAGAGGTAAAAGCTTAGTCTACCTTGCAAAGTGTACCAAGAACACAAACCATGTTTAGACAGCGGATGGGTTGAAATACCATCTCGAGGAGGGGTATCTCTGGCTGCCATTTTTCTTTCAATACCCATCAATTAGCAATGCTTTAACAGTCCAACAACCTTACACAGCAGCTCAGTCTCACTGGTTATGATACTTCACTGAAAAACTCAATAGTCAAAAAGAACAAGTGTACACAACTAACCTTTATCCCAAGCCGAATGTACTGCTGTGAGCGGGCATACTTCATGTTGGTGGCGAGCTGCTGGATGGAGCCGTTGGCGGAGTATGCATCCACAAAGAGTTTGTTGATGTGGTTCCACAATGGTCGCAACACAAGGCGAACCAACACATCCTCCAAGATGGCATCCAAATTTAGAAATTCTGTTGCTTTGAGCTGCAATGAGAATGCATTTTGAGAAATTCCTGAACAAAAACATGCACAATTGTAAATTACTAAAGAAACAGCAAATTCAGATACCCTATCCAATGCAAAAACATTTTGTAGCTTCTCATTCATGTAGCTGATCAATGAAAATAAAATTAAGGAATGTGAAAAAATCATATAGTATGAAAGATTTTCAAAAAAAGAACAGAACTTGAATTTGATTTAAATGCATACAATATTTGCAGATAATTACATCAGAAGAACATTTACCAATTCTAGAAAGAAAATGTAAAAGGTTTTTCACTTAAGCCCACTACCTTACCGTATTTAAGATAGTGATGTTAAAGGACTTACATTACTCTGTTGTTTCTTTACAATTGCCTCAAACTCCTTCTCTCCACTTGTCACTAAATAATTCTTCATCCCTGACATGAACTGCCGTACATTGCGAGTAACAATGGCTGGGTCCTTCTCAGGGCTCTCCAAGGTACAGGTGATGAAGTTGCTCACTGCCTGACTGAAGGTTGTTGATGTATCATTGCCCAGATCCACAGCATATGCTCTTATGGCAACACCATTCTCAGCATCTTGTCTGTGTCTTAGAGCCAGGAGCTGCGGTGACACTGTAAAAACAAAAAGGGTTAATGCCATATTGCTAAAAGTGACTTGTCAGATCAATCAGATAACAGTCATTGTATTTTGTAAACATTATTTCACTCATGGCTTTGACTAGTGCACTACAATAATAGTTGCAATAGTTTTTTACTTACTTATTCTTGAGCGCTGCTGTGTGTCAAGGTTGTGGGCATGGGCAAGGGAGAGGGTAGGTGTTCCTGAAATGGATCCAGCATCCTCATCATCACTAACAGCTACATTCTCACCACCCGTCACATGCACAAAGGAGTCTGTATCAGTGACTCCAGCACCACCCATGTCAGAGTCTTCTAGTGTGTTGGTGCACAGAGCTGGCGTTGCTGTCAAACTACGCGGATAATGGTCCACAGACGAGTCATCCTCAGAATGCATGAAAGGCTCCCACTTGCGTGAATCCCAAGGCTCAGAGAATTCTGTGCCCGAGTCACTTACAGTTGAGGGGAAGTAATGAGTGGGAAGAGGTGGATGGATGCGCTCCTCGGGAAGGATGCTGCGAGAGGTTTTGTGGTTTGAAGACTTCTGATGCTGGTCCTCCCCACGAAAACTGGCACCGTGACTGCCAACATTGTCATACTCACTGATGCGTGTTATAGAGCTTGGTGCTATGGAATGTGCATCTGATGGCATTAGATCAGGATGTTTCTCTGAGATTAAATCCTGAACAGTTCTTTCTCCAGGTATGATCACACTATCAGATTCTCCATTATCATCTACAGGAAATCTGCTCTCTCCACCTGGTATGTCCTCTGTATCTGAACCATGAAGATGGTACTCCCAAGAGGATGCCAAGTGACAACCAATGTCTGCATTCTGGTCTCCATTTGATGCATGAGAATCAATGCCAATTCTTGGCGGCACTATGGGCTTTCCTCGTCCCCCAAGTCTGGAATGCCTGCGTACTTCATTTCGTCCCTGGCCATTGGCTAAATGCCTTGCATTGAGTTTATTCTTTTCATTCTCAATGTTTCTATTGGTCTCCTCTTCTGTTCTGATACTGCCAATTTCATTTGTTCTCCCATTTGCAAGATTTTCTGTGCTGGATGCTGAAGGTAAATCTTCATTAGAGTCTATGATGCCTAGTGAGTTGTGGCTTTTTCTGGTCTTCCATTGGATGTTAGAGTCTGAATAGCGGTTGTTTACTTTTTTTGGCAATACATTTGAGGCCTTGTTTATTCTTGCTTGTGGCTGTAATTCCTTTAAAGCATCTGCTGGCTCCATGTAGAAGGGACTGGAATTTTTTCGGTAAGAGCTGATAGAATCTGTGCTGTTGCCGTTGGCATTCTTTTCGTTACCAGTACTTTCATCACCAACATTAGTTTCTGGATTGTAAGTAAAGGGTGTTGATTTTGAATTTTTTGCTATTTCGCTCAAATCCCCCATTGACTTTGAAATTTCATTACGAGGTTTGAAAGTTAACATTTTGGGCTGAGATGGACTTGGTGTTGAAGGGATCTCACGAGGAGGACTAGACCACAAATCCTCATAGTCACTCATCTTGTCCACCACGGATGATCTGCAGTACAAGGCATTACTGTCAATAATATTTGCCTCATGATAATGGTTGGAATGTCTCCTTTTGTCTCGTTTTCCATTCCTCATTCTGACCCTTGACATACCCTCCTCGCCCACTGGGGTGCTCGGTCCACAGGGAGTACAAGGGGTGCTCTGGGGTGAAGTTATCTGCTGTCGAATCTGCAAATGAAGGCCATCTCTGTAGCCATTTAAGGTTCCACTTTGGTTGCCATTGGGTGTTGAGCTAAGAGCATTTGATGGGGTGGTATTGCTATTGCTTGGAGAAATTTCAAGATTTGATATATGAACTGTCATTCCTTCCTGACTTTCATCAACCTGCAGTGGGAGAGCTTTCACCTGATTGACATTTAGTGTTAAAGTGGTGGTGACAGTAATGTTTGATGGTGATGTCGTTATGCAAGGCCGTGCCCAGCGAGGGGGTGGCACTGGTGCTTGGCTTTGACGAGAAACAATCTCCCCATTTTCACTGGTGGGGGTTCCTATGTCAGATCCTATGGGTGGGCTGAACCTAGCTGCAGGCACAGGTTTGCTTTGCAATCTCTGTGAGCTTGGTGGACTAATCTGGCTAGTCCGCTGCACACCAGGTGGACTGGAGCGGGGTGGAGGTACTGGCTTTGCGCCTGGAGTGCTGGGCTTTAGCTGACTGACTGGAGTGGCTGGTTGGGAACGGAAGGAGGTGAATGTTGGCTGTTCCTTCAAGAACTCTTCAAGGGGGGCCAAGTTCAAGTTTAGGGATGAGCGGTCCCCTGGAGATGGTAGTGGAGGAGCTGGTCTTACTGGTGTGAGTGGTGATGTGGAGCCTCCTGCAGAGCTGCCCAGTGACCCTCCAGATGCACACACTCCTGCAAGTGTTTGTGGTGACAGGAGACTGGTGGAGGATGTCCCTCGTGTAACACCACCTTTTCCAAAACTGCTAAAGGACAGGTCGTGTGGGCGAGGGGAAGGCGTTGGGGCATTGCTGTGGTGACTCTCAGCTGTTGGTGTGCTAGCTGTGGGACTGGCCATCACTGTTCCCCAAAATTCTGAAAGCAAATAATGGCAGAGTGTAATACTTAGCAAGGACATGTATGCTATATTTTCCTTTGCATAACCTTAACTTTTTAAGCATTAATTTAAAACAAATTCTACACACCTTCGATACCTTATTGAACCTCATTATTCCCTTCAAAGGCCTACATATCCATCCTAGGATTTATATGATTATGTTTCTGTATTGTATTTTACATATCAGCTGTCACGGGGACCTAGATTGTGTGTGAATTGAATTGAATTTATTGAGTAAGCTCAGACCTTATATAAAAGTATGGAGCACAGCTCTCCAGCAAAAGAATACAAACATTATATACAGAATTATAAACAGAATGTGCATAATATTACATAAGAAAAAATACATAAAAATTAAATACACTGTAAGCAATGGCAAAAAAATGAAAAAAAAAAAAAGTGTATGCATATATAATGATACATACTATTACTAATTAAGAAATTAGAAAAACTATTGACCTGTTTTGCACACTATTTATCTAAACATGCATAGCACCATCCTTAAAAACAAAGATAATTTCTTCATCACACTTGAACTTATACTTTGCATGAACAAAACATGTTTGAATTGTGTTGGCCTATTTATGTAATAATTTGGTATATACATATTATGTAACCTAACAATTTCCACATCCGTACATTCAAAAAGAACATGAAATTCATCTCCTACTACCTCAACATTACACTTATTACATATCCTATCTTCTCTACTGACACCTTGATACCTACCAACATTTACAGGAAGTCTATTATTACAAGTTCTAAATTTAGTCACTAATAATCTGTCACCCTTTGTTAACTTTTCTAAATATTGTTCTCTGCCAAAATCTGTCTTAAACACCCTATAATTGCTACTTAATGATTTTGTTTCTAAATTATGATGCCAAGTTACAAGCCACTGATCTTTCAATCTCTGTTCCACAGCTTTCTTCACCTATATTGAATTAGGAACATCTTGCAATAACCACATACCGGACATTCCACAGTCATTACAAATATTCTTTATACAAGCTAACCATGGAGAAGTATAAAGCCCTAACCTATCCAGCTGCAATAGACATTGGTACATTACATAATACAATTTAGTATTTTTACCTGAAATTAGCCTAGACCAATAACCTATCTTTTTTTTTTCTTTATATAAATATCAAGTGGAAATACACCCAGTTCACCATACACCATGTCATTTCAAGTATTCTTATGAACACCCAAAACCTGTTTTAAAAATTTCATGTACATATACTCTAACTCCCTAACAATATGGTAACCCCAAATTTCAGATGCATAAGTCAATATAGGTAACACCGTGGCGGTAAATAATTCGAGTTGTATATCCACTGGCAAGTCAAACTTACTACACTTACTTATTAATAAGTGGACACTACTTGCACCAACCCATTCGTTAAGAAAATCTTATAACTTAGATAATAAAGGTTTAAGACGCACACAAGCATACTGTGTCCTCGGCTCATAATGATCCCCCTCCTGCTCTTCCTGCTTCCTCACTGATGCAGGTAAGGGTCACGGCTCGTGTTCTACCCTCGGCATTGTAAGCGCGGGACTGAACTTGCTCTCCTCGGCACAGTGACACGAGAATGTGGCAGTGGAAGTCATTTTAGCTGACCCAAAACTACACGTCAGTTACGTTGTGTGAATGCGCATTGTTGGCGAGGTTTTCCACGGCTCTAAATGGCTGACAGACCGTGGTGGCGCCAAATGTTAGTGCGATATTAGTGCACAGGTGCTGATGTATGAATTGTGAGCCAAATAACACAGATAAGTGACTGACAGAAATTAATATTTAGAGAATTGAATATACTAAATCATATAAATGTATTACTTCTATGGTTTTGAAAGGAGTCTTCATTGCAGTGATTCAGCTTCATTAATTGAAAAGCGCATCACTGCCGCTAATGAAAAATAATCATAATCTTATATTTTGTTTCATTCTTGTATCTGATTGGCTAAAGACCTTATCACATTCTAGAATCGAGGCCTCTGATTGGTGCGCCTGGTGGGTGCCGAAGTTTTTAGCTCCAAGCTGCTGAGCGCTCCAAGAAGGGGGCGCAAAGGTATACCATACCCTCTGACGAACAGGTTCCCAGTAAGACTGTGCAATGCCTGGATTTTCTACTGAAGATTTTGGCACAACACTCCATAATACGAGATTCAACAACAACAAGAGGAAACAACAAGCAATGGACGCCCAAGAGACCCTCGGTGAGAAGGGGAACGGGAAGGAGAAAGTGACCAAGAACAACAAGAAGAGGCGGCTGGAGAGCCTCGAA
Source organism: Scylla paramamosain (assembly GCF_035594125.1). NCBI lineage: Eukaryota > Metazoa > Arthropoda > Malacostraca > Decapoda > Portunidae > Scylla > Scylla paramamosain. The sequence continues at coordinate 4,930,697 of NC_087157.1, read as the reverse complement.
GACTGCACCAGCCACGAGAAGACGGTCACTGAAGGCTGTGCAGAGATGAAACACCGTGCCAAAAGAAGCAAGGGAGGAGATAAAAGCCGCACGAAGAAAGCGGATCGTGAGCAAGAAGTTTCGAAACACAATAAGAATGAGAAAGTGGATGGCGTTGAAGGGGTTACGGAACACAAAATTCAGAGGCACGGGAATGACATCAAAGACAAGAAAACGATGAGTACTGAATGTTTTTATCCGATTATGGACCGCACCAAGAGGAAGAGGCAGAATAACGACGATGACGAGAAGCAGGACAAGAGAAAGAAGCACGACACGGAGGAAACGAAAAACCAGGACAAGAAGAGGAAGAGGCAGGTCAAGGAGGACGACGAGAAGCAAGACAAGAAGAGGAAGAGGCAGGTTAAGGAGGAAGACGAGAAGCAGGGCAAGAAGAGGAAGAGGCAGGTTAAGGACGACGACGCGAAGCAGGACAACAAGAGGCAGAGGCAGGACACGGAGGACGATGAGAAGAAGGACAAGAAGAGGAAGAGGCAGGACGCGGAGGACGACGAGAAGCAGGCAAAGAAGAGCAAGGGAGAGGGCAGGAGAGAACGAAAGAAGGGGGGGAAGATGGAGTGCTGTCAATGCGTTAAGCACGGCATCAAGAGATGGAAGATGAGAGGGTGGTATAAAGATGACGTGGTGAGGCTGATGGTGGATGCCAAGAGGGTCAGCAAGGAGAGGAACGTGAGCAGGTGGTGCCGTTTTAATATTGGGGAACAAAACCTGGTGTACGCGACCGTGCGCGGCCACGGGTGCCTTGTCCAGCTTGACAGCGGCTCCTCATGCAGCCTCATGAAGCTGCCACTGGCCCGGAAGCTGGGAATCGTTACGGGGAAGCACGAGACGGTGAAGAAATACTTATTTACCTGGGCTGGCATGCTGGAGTTGGACGTGATCGAGCTGGACGAGGTGGTGGTGATGCTGCATCGCGAAGTGGCGGTCAACACGCGCATGACGGTCATTGTACGGGGGGATGTGAGAAAGTACCCCTTCAACCTAATAGTTATGTCCATGAGCCGCCTGCTGGAGGCCGAGGTGCGGCAGGAGTTCCATCCCGACGACAGCAGCATCCTGTTCCTGCGTCACCCAAAACGTCTACGGCGGAGACAACCTTCGGACACACAACGCAAAACTTTCATGTTTGCCGCACGAGCGTTAGGCATCGAGGAGCCGCTGACGGTGATGGTGAACACTGGTAACGTGTCAACATTCTCTATCACTAAGACTGGTCAGGACAAGATGCTGTGCAGGAAAGGAAAATCGACTGTGCCGCCGAAACGAGTCCTGTTGCACTTTGGCAGCGGCACAGACACTCTGCGAAAGATGGACACGATATACATGCGCCACTGGTTTGACTTCGTGTTTGGACGAACGCTGCTGTGTAAATTACAAGCAGCGATAGATTATGATGATTTGTCCATGACCTTGACGCTCAACGGAAAACGATATCGCTTCGACATCCTCACTCACGTCCTCCGTCTGCGTACGCCCAGTGGTGCCGCGTCCACTCAGCCTCCGCCTTGATTTTATTGATTGATTGATTTTTTTGTTTTGTTTCGATTTGTTATCCATCAGGGAGGTCAGCAGAGGCAAGAAATAGATGAATAAAAATCCCGCTCAAAGAAGATCCCAAACGAAAATAGGAGCAGTGAATAGAGTAGAAAAAAAAAGTCTGGATTAAGGATATAAAACTGTGTTCTTCATTGAGGATATTAGACTAAGAAAATGAAGATTACGGACTGAATTATATATATATATATATATATATATATATATATATATATATATATATATATATATATATATATATATATATATATATATATATATGTTACAGTCAATACCTGAATCCAGACAATTTGTAAAGTGACTTATTTTTTCAGGCAATTTGTGAACTGCCTGGTTAGGTTAGGTTAGGTTAGGTTAGGTTAGGTTAGGTTAGGTTAGGTTAACCTAACCTAACCTAACCTAACCTAACCTAACCTAACCTAACCAGGCAGTTCACAAATTGCCTGAAAAAATAAGTCACTTTACAAATTGTCTGGATTCAGGTATTGACTGTAACATATATATATATATAAACGGGGATGCGTTACATAATGACGCAAGTCTTGATAGTGTTCTAGCGAAAAATGTTGAAAAAGAATATTTCAGTGTGTGTGTGTGTGTGTGTGGCCAGTTTTCCTTTTCTTTTATAATATAATCAATAATAGACAGTCAACTTCATTTAGTCACTTTAGTAGCGCGTTCGGAAATAAGAGACAATGACCATCACACAACGCTTATAATTTTCTTCAACTTTTTTTTTTATATTCATCTTCCTCCTCTTTTTTTTTCAAGTAATTCTTCTTCAACGTACCCTTTTCTTCACATTATTATCTTCTACTTCTTGTTTTTGTGTCCAACCATCACAACAACGGAGGCAAGCCACGCAATACCATCACTTCCTTCATTGTTTCTACGTATAACTTAGAGAGAAATAAAGTGCTTTCCCCAAAAAAGTCAATGCTAAGCCCTTGTACAACTGTTTGGCACGTCTTTCCGTAATTACTAACCAACCACTCAGAGACATCTTTTCCTTCCCCTTCTTTTCTGTACATATTGTATATAAAGAACAAAGCTCTGAAGACTGTTACTCCTCTCATCAACACAAGTCAAAGTCGTTGTCTAACACTGGGCGGTTATCAAGACTATGGACTCTTTCAAGAGGGAAGCTTCAAGACACTCATCCTCTAATTTTTTACAATCGTTTCTGACTCTTGTTTGGGGACTGGTGCCTCAGGGGACTTTTTTTTTTTTCCTTGATTTTGTTGGCCTTGGCAGGTACCCCTCTTAAAAAATAAAAATAAATAAATAAATACATAAAATAAATAATAAAATTAAGAAAAAGGATGATCTCGTGGGCAAGGAGGTGCTGTCCGCCAGGTAGGGGATACTTTTTGCACTAACTCAGTCGCTATGGCACTCTTATAACTGGCAATCGTAGTGGTGACATCGTGGACATTCACTGGGGTAAGCAGATGTCATGAATGAGGCATTGCAGTAAAGGATTATTAACTTCCCGGACCATCAAACTACCCACACATTGGTAGAAAGGCAGAGGTCATTCCACCATTGAAGTGGAGAATCCTCCTCTCGCTCATTAAACTTTAATTACATTTCACGACCACGTACGTGTTTGGTACTCACCTTGTCCGAGCAGTGACAGAGAGCTGAGTTCATGGCGGGTCTTGGCCTCCTGGATGGTGCGGGGAAGCTTCAGCTGAACCGGCAACTCGTCGCTGAAAAATAAAACAAAAAGGTATGAAGGCGCCACCCACTCCTACATCATCCGCGGACTGAGGGCGTCCCGCTATTACCTGCAGGAGCTCGGGATGCATTGCAAGAAAGGCATGACTTGACAACAAGGCAAATTAATCCTGACATATATTACGCGAGTGACCTCCTGGGTACGTTTTACACACACACACAACTTTATCCCGGGATACAGAGAATGGGTGAACAAAAAATACGCAGCACAATGGCTAGACATAACGTCCAGCCTCCTTTCTGTCCTCACCAGCACTGAGAATAATAGGCGATGAGCGAAGGAAGGGTGTCGAAGCGATTTTCAGAAGCTTCGAGTGAGTAGGAGGAGCCGTCGTTGTGGATCTCAATGAGGTAGTGTTGGATGTAGGGTCCCTTGTCCGGCGGGAGGCGCACGCTGAGGGCTCGGGTGTTTAGCTGGCTGCTCTGTCGTACAATGAAGTTCTGAAAAGAGAGGAATTTCTTGGCTACCGGTAAGGAGATCAAAGGCTTCGAATATGTCTTGGAATGGATACGCATCGGTTTCGAATCATTTACTGATTACTTTGGCAAACCCTGACAGCTGATCCGAACTCACCTAATACGTTTACGGTGCTTAACCACGTGGCAAGATTAATGATCTTTTCATTATTAATTCAGAAACTGTTCATGATGGCGATAAAAATGTTTCTTAAGATGGGAGAAGTGTTAATGAATATATCTCTGGTTAAAAAAATAAATAAATAAATAAGTGTGGAAACGAGAATATGGAGGATTTACCATTATATATATATATATATATATATATATATATATATATATATATATATATATATATATATATATATATATATATATATATATATATATATATATATATATATATATATATATATATATATATATATATATATATATATATATATATATATATATATATATATATATATACAAACAAAAAATACGTGAAGACTCATGAACTTCTTTGGAACGACTTGGATATATTCATGTTCACAAAACTTTCACTCAGGGTACATGCACAGCTATTATTTCCACCAAACGCTCCCCTCAGTGCCCCGATACGGACAAGTGACGCCACCTACCCCTTCGTCTTTGCCCTGCAGGAGGTGAACGGCGCCGGATCGCTGTAAGTCAGGCAGGAACCAGATGGGGTAGCTTTTGATGAGTCGCTCTTCCAGCTGGATGAGGCACGGCTCACACTCCGACCCATCCCCGCTGCCAGTCTGCAGACGAGACCCCACCACCTCTTATTAGTACTCCATGACACTATGAATAGTGACCCTGCCTCTGACACGAGCACCGTCTAGATTTATATAAGGTACAAAGCACACCATAACTTGATTGGTTCCTGACCATGTATCTAATATATTCCTGAAAAAATTATTGCAATTGTCACACTGGCATTTATGAGTATGTTCAGCTGAATAAGAACATAAGAGAAGCTTTGAGTAATCATGCATTCATCACCCACAAGGCAAGAGAATCTGGCGGACGTGATGAACTTTGCTCCGAACAAAATTTGGGAAGATGCGTAATCGTATGTACGTTAACTTGAATGCAATACAAAATTAATCTGAATAATCCAACAAGACGCGAACCAATATAACTAAACGACAAAAAATGTTACTCTAAAATGACTACTACTATTACAACCACTACTACTACTACTACTACTACTACTACTACTACTACTACTACTACTAGTCACTCATCACTGTGGCTATTTACAACTCAAGAACTCATGCTTGGCCTTACAACAACTCGTCCACATCAGTAGATACAAGATTCCGAGAAAAGGGTGGAAAAAATAAAATGACATCGTTTCTTTTCACAGGGCGAGCACTGCCGTGGGTGAGAATGATGGATGAAGATTCAGTGGCTAGTAGTGATGTCCTCCGCCGCTCTCTTAGCTGCTAAAACTACTACATTTTTGGGTGTAAATATGCCATTAAAAGAAGAACAAAGATATTTACTACTAGCACTACTATTAGAACTATCTAACAACAATAACGATACCAGTAAAATTCTCTCTCTCTCTCTCTCTCTCTCTCTCTCTCTCTCTCTCTCTCTCTCTCTCTCTCTCTCTCTCTCTCTCTCTCTCTCTCTCATATATATATATATATATATATATATATATATATATATATATATATATATATATATATATATATATATATATATATATATATATATATATACGAGTATAAACAACCATTTCTGCTGCCATGAGACAATTATCGTACTTACAGCTCTTATTTAAACACATTCACATGCATCATTCGTATCGGAAGTAAAAATATTCCTACTTACATTTAAATACTTCGACAGAATATTCGTATTCGTAAAATATTCGGATGAAAATTTGTTTTATTGGCAGTTATCATCATATGTATGCCGTTCAGATCAGAGAGAGAGAGAGAGAGAGAGAGAGAGAGAGAGAGAGAGAGAGAGAGAGAGAGAGAGAGAGAGAGAGAGAGAGAGAGAGAGTGGAGTGTGTGTGTGTGTGTGTGTGTGTGTGAGTGTGTGTTACGTTGAATTTATATGTCAAGACACCACAGAGTTTTCATAAGATGGCGTACATTCCTTCCACCCTCCCTCCTCGTCGCCCCACAGGCAGAGCATCTACACACACACACACACACACACACACACACGTACGTCCCATTTCTCTTATCTACAGACCGTGTCAAAATCTTCACTTGAAAAAAACAAAAAAGTGATAATTTTTAATTTTTTTTTTTCACAAGCAAGAATTTGACAATCTTCAAAAAAAAAAAAAATTGAATACACTTTTCTTTACGAACAAAAATTTTACGACAATCTCCGAGCCTTATATTTTACTCCATTTTTTTTCTTTTTTCCACATCATATGACATTTTTTCTCCCTCTTCTTCACCCACCTGACCTTAATTCCCGGATGTTGCTCTCTCCCCCTACTCCGCCCGCCCTACCGCTCCCACCTGATCCCGTCATCATCATCCATCTCCCGCTACTCCACCGTCGCCGCTGCTGCGTAAGGGAATCGCTCCAAATATCTCCCTCGGAAGGACCACTTGGTGTCAGAAATGTCGTGTGCAGACTGTAAATCTCTCTCTCTCTCTCTCTCTCTCTCTCTCTCTCTCTCTCTCTCTCTCTCTCTCTCTCTCTCTCTCTCTCTCCTTGTATCCGATCTTTACCATCTTTCACGAGGCGTAACCATAACCCTACCGCCTCAGCCCGCCGCCCATCGCCTCCCGTACCTCATCACACCGTCACAGAAATTACGGGGTCTGCCTGCCGTCTACTTCCCCATGCCACCGCCCGTTCCTCCCCCTCCCAGATCCTTCTTCCTGTGCGGCGGTTAATCACTCTCTCCTCACTTCCCTGCATATATGAGCGAGTAGTGAAGGTTTAGCAGTGTTAGTGTTGTCGTTGCTTATTTGTATGCCCAGTGGTAAAAGTTGTGTTCTTCGAGGCATAATTTGAGGTTTGGATGAGGAAATGGCAGATCCACACGCCGCCTTCAAGCAATAGATGGCGCTAAGCTACGTCCCAGAGGTTTGTTGTTGTCGCTTCCTCCTAGAGTTCCAGTTAACACGACCGGTTGGTATCTTGTGAGTATTCGACTGTCAAAAAGCCGCCCTGCATATTTGAATCCCTCCGATAGCCAGAATGTTGCACGCTGCTGCCCTGACAGGTTTTGGGCAGGTTTAGGGTAGGTCACAACCTCTGCAGCACAGTTTTTAAGAAGAGACGACAATAAGACGTGGAAAGTTAAATATTTGGGTAAACGTTATTATTATTATTATTATTGTTATTATTATTATTATTATTATTATTATTATTATTATTATTATTATTATTATTATCATTATTATTATTATTATTATTATCATCATCATCATCATCACCATCATTATTTCTTTAGTATTTGTGTTAGTGTTGTTATTGTAAAACCTGTCTTAATGATAACAAGGTTGGCGCAGTAGAGGCGGGCCATTATCACAAGGCCTCGCAAGCAAAGCCGAGGTTTATCCGTTTCACGAAGGAGTAAAGTAACAGGTGATTAAATGTTCTTAACACGTTATATGCGGAAATATAACATGTCGCAGCACCTTTTATGACCTCGATGCTTTACCTCTCCCTCTCCCTGATCTGACTGGCGCTGAGATATTGAGGGAATACGCATTGGAGGGAATATGGTTCTGAACACGCACGGCTCCGGTAATTTTTCAGCAATCATCGACGGCAAGTCAGAGGTAACGTATTGAATACCTATAACGGGAGGCGGAAGAGCGTGTGGCAGGCCTAGCACGGCATCCCACCCGCCCCGCCCGCCCTTTTAACATGGAGTGATGAAGGCTGCGGCGGCCCGGCGCGTCACCACCACATTCCTGTACTGGCCGCCCTGCACGGTGCTGCGTGACATCTCAGCTGCCTTCGGAAATTATGTATGTTTATGGTAATAGCTCCACTGAGACAGAAAAGCAGCTGACTGTGTTAAGACGTCCACACACTACGTATGGACAAGAAAACATTCAAGGTATCATTGAATTATGTGTCAACACGAATCACCACAAGCAGATCGCTTACTCGGTGTGGGTGTTGCTCGCGGGCCAGCGCGGCGCGAGCCAGGACACAGGGACCAGATATGGACCAACACTGTGGCTCTGGCGGGTATAAATGACGTGTGCCGTAAAAGGAGACAGCCAGAGACTTACGATTCATCGGCATGATTGGCTGGGATGTACTATCTGGATGCGACGCCGGTGAAAAAAGTTAAGTCTTCACCACCTCCACGTTCGCTTCCCTCCTGCGGCTCATCCTGGATTTAAACTACGAAGTATCATGAGCCACGAGGAATCTGCAATCGCCCAGCTCAAGCAGTTCACGTATTTCTTGGATTTTCAACTCGGTGTGGTGCAGATGGTGCTACACGAGAGAGCACGGCGGGAGGAGGATGACGAATGCGCTAAATAGAGAGAGGAAGAAGCTCGCCGGCATGGGGTGACTGTGGGTGCCGCCCCCAGATCCTCCCTGCCTCCTGCTGCTCCGCCGAGAAAGTTGTCCCGCGAGTAACCAACCCCACAACGCCGCCACATTATTTGCCTTTGATGATCGTGCTCCGTTGCCACCCGCTGATTTTATGTTCCTCGACAGCTGTCCATGATAACTGAATGCCTGAAATAAAAACTTGCAAACGTTCACTCTCAGTTTTTCACTTCATTAAAAATAAATACAATTATAATAAACGAATCCATTACTGGATATCTGAGATGCAGTAATTGGTAATTGTGGGCGGCTGGACGGAGAATGCGAGCAGGAGGGCGGGAGGGAGGGCGGGAGGGAGGGAGGGAGGGAGGTAGGATCGTAAATGTTGCAGATAAATACTCGGGGTCAACCACTCGCTGCTCCACACGGGAACGTTCCCTTACTGCTGATGTATTTACTTGAAATTCACTTCAGCCTCGATAAATTATAATACAAATATAAATTATCTTACAATCTGCAATGTTCCTGATCGTGGTGAGTGAGGGACTGGTCTCTGTAAAATAGCGTTGTGTTGATTATCCGTCAGTCTGTGTTATTTACCGCATTCTCGGCTCTTACGTTACATCACACATGAATACTAAATAATCGCTTCAAGGATCCATTAGCTAACAAATACCAAAATTAAAACTTCGGTAATATAATTAAAATTATGAGTTTTCTTGGAAAATGTTCTTATTCTACTTGATGAGATAAGACGGAGCCAGGCGGGGGGGGGGAGGGGGGCGGGTGGAGAAGCAGCGCCCCGTGAACCCCGCGGCGGGTGATGAGGGCCAAGATAGAGTTGTAAGGGTATACTCCAAACTTTTCGAGAATTATTATAGAAATAAGTTTAAGTATGTTACACAAGTACACGTGTTTCCCTGAATCTTGTTTTACACCCAAAGTTAGCAGGCGGGTGTCCGTCAGGCGCACTCTGTAATTAAGGTGCAGGAAGGGAGGAAAAATTTCCTTGCTTAACTTGACTTGCCGTCCCCCAGCCATCCATTATTTCTCATAAGACAACAAATGAGGATGAAGCTGAGTGTACCCAACGAGTGCAATTTCCTCCACATCTCGAGAATGCGAGACGAGAGTAACAATTAGGCTTTATCATGCAACGGAGAGCAGCGCCCTGACAGCCCGCCCTCACCGCACTGCCAACACTCGCCGCCCCTAACAAATGCACCTCGACGTGGCGCCTCTTTCCTGTCGTCACGCGCCTTCCAATCTGCTTCACACAAATTGAAATTAATACAATGAAAACTTCTCGTGTCTGTGATATCAACACGATACCTCAGAGGCGAACAGCAAGGCAATAGAGCGGCAGACGGCGCGCGGGTAGCGGGGCAGCGAAGGAAGGTGTGAGTCAGCGTCTTAATATGGTGGCAGGCAGTAAGGGGCGGGTCATGGGGCGCGAACACCAGCCATCTGTTGTTGACGGTGTTCCCCTTCCTCCTTTCCTGCACGGCCGAGGGATGACCGCAAGGTGCGTGACCGAGGGCACACACATGTGCGTCCCGCCACGCCCTCACACCTGTCCGGGCACACGCAAGGCAGCAGTTTTTCCTTGGACCTCACACTGTCACTGGAGGCCATGAGCCACCTGCTGCATGACGCCTCTGTTTTAACGCAAGGCCGAAGCTGTGTCTATATAAACCATAGAAAGGGTATTCTGATCTAATAACCTTATTATATGTTTACGAAACAAGCGGAATGACCTTGAGTCAAGGAACATAGCATGAAGAAGGCGGTCCGCCATGCGTGTCCGCGGCTGCGGTGAGAGTGAGTGCAAACCGCGGAGGGAGACAGGAGTGGGAACGCTTAACTATGACACGCACAGCAACAAAATATAAAGTTACGTACTCGTACTTCACTGAAAGGAGAGACTGCTGCGTGTGATGATCGCTAAGCTTTTCCTTGTAGATGCATGATTCGTGTGTGTGTGTGTGTGTGTGTGTGTGTGTGTGTGTGTGTGTGTGTGTGTGTTAGTCAGGAGGCGCGGCGCGAGCTCTTCTATGGTGAGCAGTACGTGCGGTATGTGGGAGAGGCAGCACTCTTGGCCACGCATGGCAGCCCTCGAGAGAGCATCAGATCCTGAAGCAGCAGTTGTTTCGTCTGGCCAATCACGCCCCGCCCCGCCCCGCCTCGTCACGCCTGATGGCGAGGAAGGAGCGCTGCTTTCCCGCCTTCCAAGGTCTCCAGGTGATACATACGAGTTTGTGTATCCACAGGCCAGTCCCGTCAAGGCCACACTCTTGCTCCGCTCCGCTCCAGCCACACCACAGGAATTTGTCACTTTCTCAATATTCAGAAGTTTTCATTCTTCTTTGTTTCTCCTTCACAACAAAGTGTACACACACACACACACACACACACACACACACAGTCTCGATTATTATCTGCATCTTTAAAATATGTTAATTTTCTTATTTTCTTATTTTCATTCTTTTCTTGCTCCTTCTGAGCGTCTGGTGGCCGCATTCGCACAAAAATAAGTGTGAAAAATCACTTTCAACTTCCCATTCCGTGTCACAGAGACAATTTACAAAGCTTTCTTTCACATCGCTGCTGTCTTCTTCAACCGGAACGTGACAGATAAAAACATAAATTGCTCGTATTGCCAAAATGTCTTCCTAGGCGGCGGAAGCTCTCTAGAGACCAAGAAAAATCTGCCGCGACACAACATATCTCCCACGGACACACATAACCGTCTCGGGGCTGTACAGAAGCGTCCCTCGAGGACCCTAAATGTCTCCCAGGACACGACGGGGCCGACGGGAGGTGCTGAGAAACGGCGGCAGGTTAATAGGCACATCACTCAAGGCGGCCGCCGCGAGAGCACTTGAAGCTGTCATATCTCACCTGATTACCGGAGTCGTGTCCTCATCAAGATCCTGCTGCTCAGGTAGACTCCACGCCGCGCACACTGAACGCTACAGCTCCTCGCAGCCTTTGTGCACCTGCCACGTCACTTGCTTAAATCCTCGCGCACGGGCACACTGCTTTATAAGGACTCCACGGGGCAGGAGGGACGGAGTTCTGAGATGCGCTGCGACGAGGGATAAGCAAAGCGGCTCCGACCCTCCTGCCGGTAAGACGACACCAGCTCGAATCCCTCTCACGCCCGCAAACATGCTTCCCCACCTTGCCTCCGCCACGCAGCATGACGCCCCGCCCACACAATCCACAGGAAGTGAGGGTGGAAGGCAGATGGCAAACTACACACACACACACACACACACACACACACACACACACACACACACACACACACACACTGGCACAACAACAATAATAGTGAGGTTCCCGTGTGCCAGGCCAGGTGTTGCGGTGAGCACTCGCCTGGCAGTCCCCACACCTGTCTCACCACGCTGGCAGCCCCGCACACGTGCCTTGCAGGGACAGCCGCACGTCAACTTTCTCCCCTCCACTTTATCATTTACGCTGACTTGGAAGGGGAAAAAAAAAAAAGTTCTCGACATCGTTCGTAATTCCGTACTAATTTCCAACACAAAATGAGCAAGCTCTGTGAGTGCCGCCAGGCAAATGCGAGGACGTGTAAGAGGAAGGGAGGAAGGGTCGGGGTAAGGGGAGCGTGCAGATAAAATTAATTTCACTTGAGATTAACTTTACTGAGAAGGTGTTCCCAACCTACATTTTTTCCACAGGTTAATTAATTTCCAGGTGTAAAGCTGCACGTCCGACCTGGCTTAGCAAGACTTAAGAGGCGGCGCGAGGCGACGAGATAATGAGATGAGTTGATGGCTGTGAGGCGGAGGAACAGCAGCGACACTACAGGACATGCAGCTAGCGAGGCACAGGCACACCACAGCACAGGAGGGGAGAGGAATAAGGAACGAGAAAGGGAAAAACACCCGGCGTGCTGCTGACATGCTGGCGCCTTCAAGACAAGACAAGCGGCAGAGGTAGGATGTGTAACACTTAAGACTATGACTTGTATCCAGAAAAAGAGATTGCGAAGGAGTTCCAAGAGTTACAAATTGAAAATGTAATCTGGAGGAAGGAAGAAGAAAAAAATGAGAAGAGATGAGGACATGAAAGGAGAGGAGAGGAAAGACAAGGTAGAATCTGGTTAGTAAGAAGCCACTACCTGATAGTTGTCACCCTCAGACCCGTCACCGGCGTAGTCGTGCAGATCGTGAAGTGGAGGGCAGCGGGAGGAGGCCGAGATGGAGGACGTGTTGGTGTTGGAGATGGACGAGGAGGTGGTGGAGGAGGTGGTGTCGAAGGGGTGGAGGTTATTAAGCTGGTTGTTGTTGTTATGGTGGTTGTTATTGAGGATGTTGTTGGTATTGGAGTCAAAGATGGTAGTGGTGGTTACAGTGGTGGTGGTTGGAGGCGGAGGGGGGAGAAGAGTAGGGGGTGGGGGTGAGAGAGGCCCGCCGCCACCTCCACAATTTCCACCGGTGCCCAAGCTTCCCAACCCGTTAACAGGCATGTCTGAGGTGGTGGTGGGGGTTAGCGGCAGCCTACCCTGGCGGTGGTGGTGCTGGTGGTGGAGGCTGCTGGCCAAGGGGGAGAGATCACCACTGGGGCGTCGTACTCCACCGCCTGTCCCCCGCTGCTGGTGGGGGTGGGTGTGCTGGGGGGAGGCGTTGACACGGTTGGGGACCCAGGAAGGGTGGTCCACGCCTCGGGGGGAGGGGGGGGACTCTGTGTTGGTGGAGAGCTGTGTGTGGGCGGGAATAATGTGGGAGAGAATGATGGGGTGGGAGGAGGGGGCGGGGAGTTTGGAGGAGAAGCCTGGAGTGGAGTGTTCTCGCTGCCTCTGGTGTTGATGGTGGTGGTGGTGACGGTGAGGTGGCGGTGGCGCTCCTGTGTTGTGGTGGTGCTGGTGAAGGAGGAGGCCGCCCGTAACGCCTGCTCGAGTGACTGTGAGGACTGACTCTCCCACACCTGCCAGATACTGCTCAGCGACACCATTTCCTCTGAAAAGACACAAGAACGACACTGGTGAGCGCCTCTACTCTCGTCTCAACACACACACACACACACATAACAATACTCGCAACTCAACAATCGGAAAGCCTTTTCATTCTCCACTCACCTCCTCAAGTTTCACGTTAGACAAGCAGAATGCACTCATAACATTTTACTATGGCGTAATTACAATCATTATTATCAGTCGTGTGTGTGTGTGTGTGTGTGTGTGTGTGTGTGTGTGTGTGTGTGTGTGTGTGTGTGTGTGTGTGTGTGTGTGTGTGTGTGTGTGTGTGTGTGTGTGTGTGTGTGTGTGTACCCATGTGTCTATCTGTGGGTGCTTAAGATGGCGGCCAGTAACATGTGAGCCACACCTGAAGAACTGGAAGCGACAAGTACAGTCCCTCTCCCTCCGATGGCAGCCGTCACATTTCCTGAAGCGGCGAGGCAGGATGCGGCTGAGTGCCTTGGAGAGCTTGGTGCTGGAGGGCGGCGTGATCACCACCACCTCGTGCAGACCCATGGCGCGCCCGCGGTCGAGTGTGCGTCTTTACAGAGCAAGTGGAAGAAGTTGCGAGTCAGCCACCGAGGAGCACGTGCGAGGTAGTCAGGAGCGCACGACAGACACGCGCACGTGAAAAGTCGCTGGAGCACGTGCGGAAAGGGGCACGAACAGGCGACAGCGCGCGTCACTATCAACACACCTGATAAGGCTAACCACGGATTTGTGTAACACCACCACCACAACCTCCTCCTGTGACTCCTGCTTCACTTCCTGCAGCTCACTTCACGCCTATATGAGTTTCAGGGCGCTGCTATGACCTTAAAGCCTCCCCAGTGAATTCACACGTCCTGAAGGCGCCGGCGGTGGTGGTCGTGGTTCTGGCTGCGGTAACACTGACACTGGCGCACCGTCACTGGGCCTGAACGAACCACCAGCTACATCGTGACGAGGCTTGAGGGTACACACTTCAATGTTTTCTTCCTCTCTTTTAGTAAACTGTATACCACACGTGCCTCTCTATGTTCTGTATATGTTTGTTTGTTTACTAACAATGCACTTACTTCGTGTGTATTTTTCTCGACACTGCGAAATAGGAAAATGTACTGTATATACATCTTACATAAATGAAATAAGATGTAATTTGCTTTCCTCTTTCCCCCCTCCCCCCTGCCAAAAAAGTTGGTGGGTATAACAACGTAAATTTTCAAGCAAGTCACGACAATAGTAACACGAGTACGACACTATACGAACACGACCACTACGACGACTCCCCACAAACACAAGTCTGACGAGAACGTGACGGGTGGAGGCGGTGGAGGCAGTGTGGCATACAGGCGAGAGAGAAGAAATAACGTTATACTGGGGAAAAGAGGACTGATTGTGTGGAGGATAAGCAGAATCAGGGTCATGAGGGGATCCGGTACTTATCGGCAAGTGGATTGAGAGGATCCTGCGTTCCTAACACCGTCTTTAGTCATTCATTGAGATAGAGAGGTTTCTACGCAACACCACCACCACCAACAATAACAGCGAAACAAAGTGGACTGATTAATGCTTGAGATTTTACATCCAGAATACATACAAAGAACTTCCACAGTAAGTTATCCACACACTCATCCACACATGCACTCAAACTCGCCGCGTCTCTGTCAGTAGTCTGAGTGACACGTGTCCGCAGTGACAGGGGAGGTCTGTTGCAATAGCGTGGCCTTGTTATTAAAGGTGGAAGGTGGGGATGGGGGAGGAGATGAAGGCTGAAATGGGTTTCTATAGTGTATCCCCTTCTTCCTGTACCATGGCAGCGGTAGTACTCTCTCTCTCTCTCTCTCTCTCTCTCTCTCTCTCTCTCTCTCTCTCTCTCTCTCTCTCTCTCTCTCTCTCTCTCTCTCTCTCTCTCTCAACATTAAACACAGAGGAAATAAAATAACATTAAATTACAAAATGGAGCTGCATTCTTAAGATAAAAACTATCACTGCCCTGTTCATTTATGTAAAACCCAATCTCTCTCTCTCTCTCTCTCTCTCTCTCTCTCTCTCTCTCTCTCTCTCTCTCTCTCTCTCTCTCTCTCTCACAGTAATTTCGGGCGCCGGTGGCCTCGGAAGTCGCCGCCGCTCCGCCGTGAGGGCAGCGCCTATCTGTACTATCTGGGCGGCACACCCTTTCACTGATTGGTTTATCAAGCTCTTCATGGGAGTGTTTATAGCTGGCACGCAGCGACACAGACGGGTGATAAGTGGCCACATTTTACTCCGTGTCTACCTTTCGTCTGCATGGGTCACGTGCCGCCCACCTGTGTGTGTGTGTGTGTGTGTGTGTGTGTGTGTGTGTGTGTGTTTCACGAGCACACACAACGGGTACATTATTTTAGTCTCCTTGCTCAACTAAATCTT
>NC_087157.1:4905000-4912500 GCF_035594125.1 Scylla paramamosain | reverse complement strand
GACCCGACAACACAATGGAGCAAGGCACTACTGACTGAGTGGAAGCGCCTGCAAAGCCACCGTCTCCACCCACTACTGATAAGACGGCGGCTCCAGATAAGGTGATTAAGACATCTTCCACTGATATCCACGTCCCCTCACTGCCTCATAACCAACGGGGAAAGGCAGGGAAGGAGCGGGAGGGAGCAGGGACTGGAATCAGGTACCGGCAGAATTACCACGATTCCCCCGAAGACACGCTGACGTCAAGCCTCCCTCCCTAATGCGGCGCGACTTACTTTACTTGCGCTGATAAGGAAAATAAAACGCTAAGCCAAGCCGGTGAGGTGAGTAAGGTTTTCCGAGTAACGCGAGAGGAAAAATATCGGGAAAACTGCGCGACGGATCACACGGATCACGGATTTATCAGTGTTTACGAGACAGAGCGAGAGAAGCAAGGGAAACATTGTCATAAACCACAGCTTCGACACGAAAAAAAGGGATGTGAAGAAAAAAGAAGTGAAAGAAAATAGTGTTATGATTCATTTATTAGCACTGGCACGATAACCTGAATAATAATAATAATAATAATAATAATAATAATAATAATAATAATAATAATAATAATAATAATAATAATAATAATAATAACAAATAATAATAATAATAACAAATAATAATAATAATAACAGCAGTAGTATAGATATGAATGAATAAATGTGACCCACCGTGTTCATGAGGTAAGCACTGACTCATGATGTGTTGGAAGAGCAAACAGTACTTACGGCATCTTATTCTTGTGAGGGCCTCCTTTACTCTAAAAGAAAAACTATATTCATTTATACTCATAAAACGTATGGAGGACTGAAACCCTTGAGCACAGTGATCGAAAAACAAAAGTAATATAAGAAATCAGACGTGTATTATAACAGTTTCTACGATTCATCAAGTATATCAAGAACATCTGAACGACTACTTTCAAAGGCTACAGATAGTTAGTAGGGTTCTCAAAATTGTTTCTTTGTTAATAATGTAGAAATCTCGTTCATGTTACTAGAACCGTAAAAACACCATTAAAAATCCGTGTGGTTTCAACTACAGCCTTTCGAATGTACTCGGGGTGCTGCGCAAAAGTGTTTCAGAATATGGTGCTAACACACACACCCACTCACCCACACAAGGTCAGGGCCGCCAGTCAGCCAGACCTCGACCTTCTCCGCCAGTCAGCTTCACAGGGAATCGTGCAAAAATAAAGTAAGGAAAAAACAAAACAAAAAAAAAGAAAGACAGATAAGATAAGGGGCGAAGAGTAAGAGGGAGGGAATGGGGAGCAGGAGGAAGGTACTGTGGGAGAGCTGAGGGAAGGGGGTATTACAGGGGAGAGATGATTGGGACTGCAGTGGCATGGGGGGAGGGATGATAAGAAAGAAGACAGGGCAGCCCCCTCTAAGTGACAAAACAACTGTCGCTGGCTGACTGGGGCAGGACAATTATGGTTTCTGAGGCGTTGACTTTAATTACTCGGCTGCTCTCTCTCTCTCTCTCTCTCTCTCTCTCTCTCTCTCTCTCTCTCTCTCTCTCTCTCTCTCTCTCTCTCTCTCTCTCTCTGTGTGTGTGTGTGTGTGTAGAGAGAGAGAGAGAGAGAGAGAGAGAGAGAGAGAGAGAGAGAGAGAGAGAGAGAGAGAGAGAGAGAGAGAGAGAGAGAGAGAGAGAGAGAGAGAGAATAAAACTGATAGGGAAAATAAAAATAGAAAAGAACTCCCCTATACAACCTCCGGAAAAAAGCTGTAGCAGGACAACACGTGGCTAAAAACACAGCAACAATACCTGACGTGAACCCGCGCGACGAGGCGGAATGGGAGGGAAGTCAACAAAGGGTGGGGGGAGGGGAAGAAGGAGAGAGAGAGAGAGAGAGAGAGAGAGAGAGAGAGAGAGAGAGACCAGCTACCTAGCCCTCCTCCCACCACCACCACCACCACCACCAGAGCAGGGCACTCAGCGACGACAAACACGCCGCCACTAGGAGATTAAACATCCGAGGTAGTGAATTATGTGCAGCACGTGGCGTTATGGATGGCCCTCTCTATGTGCAAAGTTTGGCTACTTGATATATAAGACTGGGTACACACGCGCCTGTCCCTCTGTGCTATTACTCCTCGCCAACACGTTCAAGACATGAATCAAGAACGCGACGAATGAGATTGCCACAAACGAGATACCCAGAGAAGGACAACTATGGTCAGTACTCCAGGAACGTATCACACTCACTCCCATTGTGTTTAACCTTTCCCTCAACCATAAGTCCCCTGATCTGCTGAGTACCTATCAATAATAGTCGTGGAATATATCACACTCCTTCCTACTATGCTCAGCCTTCTTTCTCAACCTCAAGTACCCTCATCTGTTGAGAATCTATCAATTGCCAGGTTCTGTGGGGAAGACTGGTCTATATTCAGACTCTTTGCTCTCTCACGATTATTTTCAAAGGTCACAGAGATGGTTGACCGGGTTCCTGGGAGCGTTCTTCCTGTCAATAACGTAGAAATCTTGTTAATCTGTTAATTAGAGCCTATTGAAGTAGTGGAGGTATGGGCAGAAGTGTTTCTTAACTATATTTTGCGTTATTCTTCACCCTAAGACTTCTAATCTGCTGAAAATCTGTTAATTACCAAGTATTGTAAGGAGACTGATTAAAATAACTTGGGAGAGAAGGACGCAAAATATCAGCGAGTGAACGCAGCTTACTGAATTTCTGGTCATGATTACTTCAGGCAGGGTATTCACGTGTGGCGGCCACGCTACATACAGGCGACCGCGCAATCTGGTGACACTGATATGCACGTCACCGGCAGTGTGATAAGTGAGTGGCGGTGAGGGTGAATGGTGCTGTTCCGCCCTCCAGCCACCTATCAGCTCATGACCGCAGCTCTCTCTCTCTCTCTCTCTCTCTCTCTCTCTCTCTCTCTCTCTCTCTCTCTCTCTCTCTCTCTCTCTCTCTCTCTCTCTTACATTATACATTCGATTACTAATTTATGTATGTATCATGACAAGGCAAGCGAGTCTTCATGGAACAAGTAGTCTTTCTTACAAAAATCAAGTAATTTGTGAGTAAAAGCATTCTCTCTCTCTCTCTCTCTCTCTCTCTCTCTCTCTCTCTCTCTCTCTCTCTCTCTCTCTCTCTCTCTCTCTCTCTCTCTCTCTGACTGTCTGACTGACGTAACCTGTTCCCTCCCGCTTCCTCTGTACTCTTCCTCTCCTAACTCCTCCTCCTCCTCCATCTCCTGACGTCTTCGCTCAGAACATGTTACTGTCACTGCTACAACACTTTCAGGAGGGGAAGCTCGGCCCCCACCCCTCTCAAGCCCCCTGCCACGCCACCCCTGCACGGGAATGATATGCGAGCCTCACAACTTCTCCTTAATCTAAATCGTGCTGTACAAAAGTTAATTCTCATCGAGTCATGCTCACCTGCATTAAATTTGGGTTACTTTTAAATCCCACTTGTTTGTCACTTCGATTTGTGTTTTCCTGGAGTCTCTCTCTCTCTCTCTCTCTCTCTCTCTCTCTCTCTCTCTCTCTCTCTCTCTCTCTCTCTCTCTCAGCTGGCATTCAAAGGTGGCATTAGCCTGCTGAACTATAAAGCAAGCCAGGCAGGAGTTCAGCAGGAGTTCAGCAGATATCATCGCCGCTACGATTCCTCTACCGCGCCTCTCCATCGTCTTCCACCAATACAAGAATGAAGGATGAAATAAGCACAATAAGAAGCCAATGTCACCGTCTTTGCCAACACATTAAACAAGGAAATCTTATAAGAATACAACATATCGGATTTATAACAGAAAAAGAGTCAAATAAATACACGTGTCCTTGATACAATAAGAAAGGAAATCTATAAAAAGAAATAATAAATAAATAAATAAAAAACACAACATATCACACTGACAACAGCAGAAAAGTCAAAAGTCTCCAATACATTACGTGACCCAAAAGACTTACCAAAGATCTATTCAAATATACGAAGAGAGGCAGAGGAGGTGAAGCGACACGTGAGCACTAAACACTATTGTCAACAGGTAAATCCGAAACACCTGCCGGATAAGAGAAAGTAATGCACAACAACAGGAGAAACATTAAGCAATATCTTTATGACGAATATTGGCAAGCCTTCGCTAATACCCGCAATAGGTTACTTGGGATCAGCTAGAACTCGGAGTGAAGGCCTTGCTGATGTTACTTATCTGTGAGGTGGTGGTGGTGGTGGTGGTGGTGGCGGTGGCGGTGGTGGTGAGTGTTAAAGAAAGAGGAATAAAAGAAAAATTGAAAAAAATAAATAAATAACTAGAAGAGGGTTTATAAGTGTGTGTGTGTGTGTGTGTGTGTGTGTGTGTGTGTGTGTGTGTGTGTGTGTGTGTGTGTGTGTGTGTGTGTGTGTGTGTGTGTGTGTGTGTCCATACACGAACTTATCTACGTGCAATTATGTATGTAAATTAATAGTGCATTTACAACTGTGTGTGTGTGTGTGTGTGTGTGTGTGTGTGTGTGTGTGTGTGTGTGTGTGTGTGTGTGTGTGTGTGTGTGTGTGTGTGTGTGTGTGTGTGTGTGTGTGTGTGTGTGTGTGTGTGTGTGTGTGTGTGTGTGTGTGTGTGTGTGTGTATGTGTGTGTGGGTGTGGGTGGGTGTTTCTATGAGACAGGATAATTATGTACATTAAACAAAGCACAGTACACTCACCTATGTACACACACACACACACACACACACACACACACACACACACACACACACACACACACACACACACACACACACACACACACACACTTCTCTGAGCCAAAATTAACTCCATTTGACAGTAATTACATTCGATGGAGGGGAGTGTGTGTTTGTTGATTTTGCTGCTGTAACCGTATCATTACTCTCTCTCTCTCTCTCTCTCTCTCTCTCTCTCTCTCTCTCTCTCTCTCTCTCTCTCTCTCTCTCTCTCTCTCTCTCTCTCTCTCTCTCTCTCTCTCTCTCTCTCTGCACTCCACCTTCCCTTCCCTTCCTTCCCTTTCTCCTCTCCCTGCCCATTCATCGCCTTCTCCTCCTCCCCTCCTGGTTCTTCAATAATCCCATTCACTTTTTTTCTCTCTCCACTCCTCTATTCACTATAAACCACTCACGACCATCGACTATACAGCGCGCTCTCTCTCTCTCTCTCTCTCTCTCTCTCTCTCTCTCTCTCTCTCTCTCTCTCTCTCTCTCTCTCTCTCTCTCTCTGTGCCTGCCAGAATCAATAAAGCAAGGCATATCGATTCAGAATTAAGGTTTAGCGTAGTTAATTTCCACGCCTCGTCTCCCCCGTCTCGTTTTTCCATCTTGCCGTAGACGCGATAAGAAATTACTCGGTTCTCGGCTCCCTGACACACCTGATGATGATGATGAGGAGGAGGAGGAGGAGGAGTTAAGAGGGTGAAGGCAGGAAGTGAAGCGAAAGACAACTAGATGAGAGATGTATAATTTACAAGCCTTGTTGCTCTCTCTCTCTCTCTCTCTCTCTCTCTCTCTCTCTCTCTCTCTCTCTCTCTCTCTCTCTCTCTCTCTCTCTCTCTCTCTCTCTCTCTCTCTCTCCATTACGTGACGAATACAATTAGTTTTTCTTTTATCACTACAACAACAACTACTACTATTGTTACTACTACTATTACCACCACTACCACCATCAGCACCACCAGCACCACCACCACCACTATTACCACCACCACCACCACCACCAAGCAGTATATGTTGATGCTCCCCCTAAAACACCCCTGGTCCACATAGGTTCTAAAATCTTGTTATACCTTAATTAACTATCAAATCAATTATCGCCCCCGGCCGTATACCTGGGGGAGAGAGAGAGAGAGAGAGAGAGAGAGAGAGAGAGAGAGAGAGAGAGAGAGAGAGAGAGAGAGAGAGAGAGAGCTATCATCCCTTTTCTCTTTTCTTCCTATTTCTCCTCCATCTTTCCTCTTATTTCTCTGTTTTGCTCTTGCCCTCTCTCTCTCTCTCTCTCTCTCTCTCTCTCTCTCTCTCTCTCTCTCTCTCTCTCTCTCTCTCTCTCTCTCTCTCTCTCTCTCTCTCTCTCTCTAACCCCTTCCTCATCCCTCCCTAGGCCTAAACATCAACACTTCCCCTCTTTAACCCTTTATCATCTTCCCCTTCATAACCTTTCCCTCCTATACACTATTCCCTTTATCCTTTCTCTTTATCCCCCCCTTCCTTCTCTCCCTCCCATTCTCCCTCCATAGCTCCTAACTTTCCTCCACTTTGCTCCCTCCCTCATAATGTTCCTCGGTGTTCAGCAGTCGAAACGTGCATTAATTATTGTCCCTCTGATTATCAACTGAAGGGGCGATTCCGGGGGTTACAATGGAAGAGAGAGAGAGAGGCGGGAAATCTATACATACATACATACATACATACATACATACAGATAGATAGATAGATAGATAGATAGACAGATAGAAAGACAGATGGTAAATTAAAACACAGAAGATAACATAAAATACATAACTAAACAAATGGAACGAATAGGAGGAGGAGGAGGAGGAGGAGGAGGAGGAGGAGGAGGAGGAGAACAAAAGGGAAGTAGAGCAAAGGGAAAAAGGGAAAAATAAAGAACAATAAGATGAAATGAAAAAAGTTACAAAGCAGTGTTCAGAGATAAAAAAAAATGCGGAAAAGAGGAAGATGATACAAAGACTGAGTAATAAAAATAACGTAAATGAGACGAAATTCAAAACGAGGGAAGATAAAAAGAGAGAGAGAGAAAAAAAAAGGAAACAGAACAGCGCGTGGAGAAAAGAAAGGCGGCAATGGAATGAAAGAGAAAAAAAAAGTTTGATAGGAAAATTACACGGGAGAGGAACATAGAAGGGGAATAAATTAGAGAAGAAAAAGAAAAGGAAATGAAACAGAGACAAGGAATTTTAGAATAGCATTGTGCGTCCGTGTGTGTGTGTGTGTGTGTGTGTGTGTGTGTGTGTGTGTGTGTGTGTGTGTGTGTGTGTGTGTGTGTGTGTGTGTGTGTGTGTGTGTGTGTGTGTGTGTGTGTGTGTGTGTGTGTTGCAATTACGCAGATGGTGCTGTGTGGCGGAGGACGTGATGAGCGAGGAAAATGGATATGAAGATTGAACAGCGTGATACAAGTGGAGGAGGAGGAGGAGGAGGAGGAGGAGGAGGAGGAGGAGGAGGAGGAGGAGGAGGAGGAGGAGGAGGAGGAGAAAATGAGGCGAGAAGGAACCACAAAATTATGATAACAGCAGCAGCAGGAGGAGGAGGAGGAGGAGGAGGAGGAGGAGGAGGAGGAGGAGGAGGAGGAGGAGGAGGAGGAGGGAGAGGGAGAGGGAGAGGGAGAGGGAGAGGGAGAGGAGGAGCAGGGGATCACCCAACTAGTGAGTCACTCCAGCTTATCTCCCCGTGGCACCTGTGTAGCGGAAGGCAGGTGGGAGCGTGCCTAGGGTGGGTAGCGGCCGCAGCTTTGTCACACCTGCTGCTACAC
>NC_087157.1:4887500-4897500 GCF_035594125.1 Scylla paramamosain | reverse complement strand
GAGAGAGAGAGAGAGAGAGAGAGAGAGAGAGAGAGAGAGAGAGAGAGAGAGAGAGAGAGAGAGAGAGAGAGAGAGAGAGAGAGAGAGAGAGAGAATTAGCCTAAAGGATGAAGGGAGGGAGAGGTAAACGAAAGGGAACAGGGAAGAAAAATATCATAAGTGGCCAAGTGAAGGTGAAGGGAAAGGGGAAGGAAAGGGAGAGAATGTATGGGAGAAAGGGAAGGAAGCAAACAGGAGGCAATTGGAGGAAGGGATAAATGAGACAGGGAGTGCAGGGAGAGGAAAACGAGCGAAAGAAAAAAAAAACTGAAGGAAAAGGAGAAAACATCACTTTAAAAAAAATGGGGATGGAAAAAAAATACGAGAGAGGGAAAGAGAAAGGGTGAGGCAGTAGAGATAGATGGGTGAGGGAAAGGAGTGGAAGGAGGGATGGAGGAAAGGAGAGGAGTGATAAAGAAAGGAAGGGTATTAAGAGCTAAGCCCTACTGCTATCCTCAAGAAATGTGGTCCTTATGTGTTGTGTAAATCAGGGAGTGTCAGGGAGAGAGGGAGAGAGGGGAGAAGGGAGGGAAAGAGAGAGGTACGAGTAGGTGAGTTAGGGAGGCTACAGGGGGAACAGATAAAAAGAAGGGGAAGCAAGAAAAATCGGTAGGAAAGAGGGGAGAGAAAGTAGGGGAAGAGGAGAGAGATAGAGAATAAGAGGAAAGGAGGCGAAAGGAGGGACATTCCAATAATTGATAACACAGTAAATGGTAAGGAATGCGCAGTTTGAGACCAGACACATTAAATAACACAGTGGAAGATAAACGCTCATTCCTTTGACTTAATAGACCAAATAAACCACCTGGAAATTATAGCAAAAATAAATAAGAGTGGAATTTTTGCTGCCTCTATAAAAAAAAATATTTACAGCAACTTTTTAATGAGTTTATGATGTTTTGAGAGAGAGAGAGAGAGAGAGAGAGAGAGAGAGAGAGAGAGAGAGAGAGAGAGAGAGAGAGAGAGAGAGAGAGAGAGAGAGAGAGAAACAAAATGAATATCAAGAAATAAAGAGAGAAGGCAAACGGGTGTGATGGAGGGAAGGAGAGGGAAGGAGGGAGAAGGAAAGAGGGAGAGGGAGGGAGAGTAACCATAGATGAGGGTGGCAAAGGAAGAGGACACAGAGCGGGTAATGGTATAGTCGTGTGGTTGGCAGCCGATATACAGAGGGGAGAGAGTTATGACCTGTAGTAGTAGTAGTAGTAGTAGTAGTAGTAGTAGTCGTAGTAGTAGTAGTAGTAGTAGTAGTAGTAGTAGTAGTAGTAGTAGTAGTAGTAGTAGTAGTAGTAGTAGTAATCGATACTTCAATGCACGTTCAAAATCATATCAGCAGCAACCTCTTATCTCTGAACACACACACACACACACACACACACACACACACACACACACACACACACACACGAGTTTTCTTGGAGGTTGTGATGCTGGTGACACATCAAAGCACTTGAGAGAGAGAGAGAGAGAGAGAGAGAGAGAGAGAGAGAGAGAGAGAGAGAGAGAGAGAGAGAGAGAGAGAGAGAGAGAGAGAGAGAGAATTAGAAACACACGTGAAGGCAGACAAGCAATCAAAGAGGTGTGTGTGTGTGTGTGTGTGTGTGTGTGTGTGTGTGTGTGTGTGTGTGTGTGTGTGTGTGTGTGTGTGTGTGTGTGTGTGTGTGTGTGTGTGTTTACAACCAGCAGACACATCACATTTCCTCCCAGGTAATCACGAAGCATGAGTACCAGTCTTGTATTTCCCCCGAGGTACACCTGAGCCACCTCCTTCCCCCTCCCTTACCCTCCCCCGTCACCTAATGCACCTCTTCCCTCCCCACCTTAGCTCCCTTCACCTCCCTTCATGTATCTACTTTCCCCCTCCCTCATCTCCCTCTTCCGTATATCCTCTCTCTCTTTTCTCGAATCTACCTATTATCCTCTCTCTCTCTCTCTCTCTCTCTCTCTCTCTCTCTCTCTCTCTCTCTCTCTCTCTCTCTCTCTCTCTCTCTCTCTCTCTCTCTCTGTTCCTATCTTTCGTTTCATTTTCTCTTATCACTTTCACCTCCTCCCTTCTCTCTTTACTTTCAATATCTGATCTTTTATCTTTTATTTTATGACATCGAAGGGATATCAAAATATTCAATGTTCTCTCTCTCTCTCTCTCTCTCTCTCTCTCTCTCTCTCTCTCTCTCTCTCTCTCTCTCTCTCTCTCTCTCTCTCTCTCTCTCTCTCTGATGTAGGAGAGGGAGGACAGCATATTTCATCATCTTTCTCCTCATCTTTTTTTTTCCCCTCCTCTCCTTTCTCCCCGATGCCAATCTCTCCATCTCTCCCTCCCCTCCAGCATTCTCTTTCTCCCCTTCCTTTCTCTCCAATTTTCCTTCCTCCCTTTTTTTTTATGTATCACGTGTCCCTCTTTCTCTTGACATTTTCCTTGTTTCCTACATTTATTATTTTTACCCTTTAAATTTTTCTTAGTCGTCGTTATCTTTTCATTTTTATTCGTATGTTTGTTTGTTTTCTATTTACCATACGAGTGTTGATTTCTTAGTTCTCCTTTTTCTTTGCTTTCTCTTCTACTTATGCTGTTGGTTTGCTTATGGTATTATAATATATATTTCTTTTTTTTTTGCTGTGCTCTCTCTCTCTCTCTCTCTCTCTCTCTCTCTCTCTCTCTCTCTCTCTCTCTCTCTCTCTCTCTCTCTCTCTCTCTCTCTCTCATAAATTGCTCACTTTTTATCAGTGGGAGAAGAAGTGGTGTTTTTTTTTTTTTTTGTAACCCAGTAGACAACGTTATATGACCTTTTTGTGCTCTCTCTCTCTCTCTCTCTCTCTCTCTCTCTCTCTCTCTCTCTCTCTCTCTCTCTCTCTCTCTCTCTCTCTCTCTCTCTCTCTCTGTCACTACTACAATATTGACATTTCCCAGGGACGCCAGGCAGCCAAACCTTCCCTCATGTTATGTATATTTCACGGCGACCTTTTGTGTTCAGCCTTTCCCCTCTCCCTCTCTCCGCTCTCCCCTCTGAAGCCCTCACCGGCATAGAGAGGTAAGCAGGCGGTGACGTCATGCTGCCCTGTTTACTCATGACGTCACAATCTGCACACACCACCCACGGACACGCCAGATTAACTGTTTGCCCAGCTGCCTGCCCGTCTGTCTGCCGCCTCGCCAACAGGTAGGAGGTGGGTTGGCAAATTAATTAACCAACAAGCCGGACTAATTGGCTGTCTCACTTCAGGTATTGTTGTTCTAAGCTGGAAGGTATGTATGCGCGCGTGGATGCACACACACACATACACACGTACACACACACACACACACACTTCTTTACATAATCTTACTAATTAACCTGCATTTTTTCTAATTAATTATTCATGAGGTGTACACTGTATATTTTTCAGTCATACATATCACCTTCATTACGCTGTATCACTGATTTTCACGTACACTTTCTCTTTCAATGCGCGACGATATTTATTTACACCTCCCATAATTAATTTCTGGGTATTATTATTTTGCACTGAAGTTAGTAATCATAATACAAATACATTAATTTTCGAGTGGAAGGAGGGACAATGCCTCTCCTCTCGTGACAGACTTGTAGGAGTCGTGGGGAGGAAGAGAAGAGGCAGGAAGGAGTAGACGCTGAGAGGGATGACGAGGAGGGTGTTGAGATAAAGGAAAGCGATGAGAGAAATGGAAGGAAAGAGGAAAGAGAAGAGGTAGCGAAAGGTAGGAGGATAGAAGACGTTAGTAGATACGAATGAAGATAAAGGGGAAGGATAATGGTAGAAATGAGGAAACACGAAGAGAGGGAGACGAAAGAAGAAATGGAGGCGACGAGGACAAATGAAAGGAAATAATATAGAAAGAGAAATGGAGGAAAATGGAAGAGGATAAGATATAAACTTAAAAGGAATAATAAAAATGGAAAAGTAACGCAGCGAATAAAGAGAAAAGAGAAAAAAAGAAGGAGTAGAAGAAAAATAGAAAAAAGTAGAGGTAGAAATGAAAATAACAGAAAAGAATCGGGACTGCAGAGGAGGAAAGAGTAACAAAAAAGGTTAAAAGTGAAGGAAAGGGCAAGGAAAAGTTGACACGAGGAGAAAGGATGGAGGAAACAGTGATGACGAGCTGGGAGGGGAGGAGGAAACAAGCAGGGAGGGGAGGAGGAAAGGTTAAGAGGGATGTGTGGGACAGGGAGGGGAGAGGAAGGGAGTGATTGCGTTGGGGTGGAAGGGGGGAGTGTGGTGAGGCAACGTGAGTCACCGTAAGCCTTTAATAGTTCAGATAAGACAAATAAGACGCGATAAGGCAACTCAGAAAACAACTTACAACTAAAGCACTGTTAACCTTTTTTGTTTTCGTTTTTTTATTCTTTTTTTATCGCTATTATTATCCCTCTTCTTAATATTATTCTATTTTTACTGCCCCAGATTTCCTTACAAGCAAACTATTGTATATGATAATTTTTTTTTTTTAGTATTATTATCATGGCTATTATTGTTATTACTTGCAAGTCATTAGAATTTTACTTAACTATCATTTTACTATTCTAACTACTTCGCATTTACTTTTCATTTGCAAACGAGGGCGATCATGGCCACTTTTTACTCTTTTCTTGGGTGAAGCAGGTGTTTGATCAATTTATCGTTTACAAAATACCAGATTACAAAATGATTGCTCGAAAAGACGATCAGTTTAATTTCACAGGTCTATTGAAACGGTTCAGGTCACAGGAAGGAGGAAAAACAGACAGAGAAGTAGAGAGTTCCAGAGGTTACCAGTGAGAGGGGATGAAAGAGTGAAGGTACAGACTGGTTAACTGTTGCATCAGCATGGCAAAGAGCACGAACAATAGAGAAATAAAATACTGCACGTTTATTTCACAAAACCATGATGAAACGAGCTTACAGAACCCTCAGCATTTTGTCACATATGAGATACTGAGATACTTAATGCGATACCTGAAAATACTTCACGCAATTCGAAATAATTAATAAAATACAATAATTAACAGTGTACACGAGCCACATCATACGAGGGGCTTCCAAAAATAATTATCCTACCACCTTGACCTGTATCACCACCACGCACACCACATCATCACACACCATACTGAAGTTTCCAAATCTCTCTCTCTCTCTCTCTCTCTCTCTCTCTCTCTCTCTCTCTCTCTCTCTCTCTCTCTCTCTCTCTCATAATGACCAGCTTTACAAGGGATTTCATAAACTTGCCGTCACCAACACCACCACCACCATCACTACCCTCCTCCTCTCCTCCTCCTCCTCCTCTGCCTTGTCCCCGCCACCTGCGCCTCCGAGGACTCGCGTTACGGCCGGAATCACCCCCGTATTATTACCCTCATTCCCGATCCTGCTGGTGGTGATGGCGCCGCGCACACCCGCCAAGGAGAAACTTTCGCTATCTTCCCGCCGCGGCCCGACACAACGACGCGGACATCTCGGCGAGGGAGGAAAGAAAACGGAAAAATAAAAGAGACACATCGGGTAAAGGCGAAAAAGTTGACTCAGTGAGGCCGCCGCGTGTCCATCATAACATTTTCGGGTCTCTCTCTCTCTCTCTCTCTCTCTCTCTCTCTCTCTCTCTCTCTCTCTCTCTCTCTCTCTCTCTCTCTCACTAACTAGATTTCTTGTGTCATCTACTACTAGTGTCTCTCTCTCTCTCTCTCGTGTCGATGTCGTTTTCATCAGTGTCTCTCACAGGCTTTCTTTCTGACTGGATCTATCTGTCACTGTATCTCTCGGGCTCTCCATCAGTGTCTCTGTGTCTATTTATGTCTCTCTCGATGTCTCTCTTGGATGTACTCGTATGTGTCGACGTCTCTCACGATGTCTGTCAGTGTACACATCTGTCGGGATTTCAGTGCTATGCTTCTCGGTGTCCCTTGGCCTTCCTTTGGGTCTCTCCGTCGGGATGTCTCTCTCGGGGTCTATTGGTCTTAGGGTCTCCATCAGATGTCTCTCTTGGGATCTATTGGTCTTCCTTAATACCTCCTTCGGGACATCTCTCTCAGGGTCTTTGGATCTCCTTCGGGATGTCTCTCTCGGTGCTCTGCTGGTCTTCCCTAGGGTCTCCGTCGGGACATCTCTCTCAGTGTCTGGTCGTCTGGTCGTAATTAAGAAATCGGCGCTGGTTCCCGCTGTTGACCGAGGCGTAACGAAGCCACTCCATCAATTGGAGCGCCGCGGGGAGGGCGGTAAAGGCTTAAAATTCATCCCGGAGAAGCGGCAGAGTCAACAAATAAGGCAGGGGAGAGTGAGGGAGAGGGAGAGAGATAGAGGGAGAGTCGAGGCGGAGAGACAGCTTTTAGGCCTACAGAGGAATGATGCTCTCCCTCTCTCCCCCTCTCTGCCTATTCCCCGTTCAAACCTCTTTTTAAAGTGGTCTGGTGCCGCCGACAATGTACGGCCGTAGAAATGAGTATATTGTTAAAAGTTATATGGCAGCGGGTGGGGCCTTCTTTCCCCGCCAGGATGAAAATTAAAACTTCAAAATAGTGAGCGTGCGGCAGCAGGCGCGGCGGGATGCGTGAGGGTCAGCACGGGGCGCCTGACTCACTGCTGCACAGGAGATAAGAAAGGAGAGGAGAGGAGAGGAGAGGAGAGGAACTAAGGCACGTGAAGATTTATATGCAAAGAGAAAAATGAGAGAAGAGAGAAGAATAAGATGAGAAAATGATTATCAGAATAAAAGCGTGAGATAATATAAAGGAGAATATGAAAAGAAAATATGAAAAAAATATAACTGAAGTAAAGTATTCGTATATGCGAGCAAAGAAGAGAAGGAGAATGCAATGAAACAGACACAAAAATAATCTGATACTGAATGAAGAACCGAGAAAGAACAAAGAGAAAAATACAATTAATTTCACGAAAAACCATAATAGCTACACCTTAAAAAAAATAAGACACTAAAAAGAAAACTAAACAGGATTAATAGAAAAAAATACTGAAAATAGACAAAAAATAAAAATAAATAAATCCCTAAACACCGAAAACACATAAGAAAAACAAACAAAACAACACTCAAGACTCTCCCAAGACCAACAAACCGCCAGCCACCACAACAAAGACTTAATCGCGTCACATAGGGATATTCAAGGGGGCGGCGCGGCGCTGGAGGCCTAATGGAGCATCACAACAAGCCAGCAGTGAGAGGCGACCAAAGGAAGTCCTCTAAGCTGCTTACACACACCCAAGAGGGACTGAATGAAAAACGAGGCGAGGGGGACGAGATAAAAAATATAAAAAAAAGTAAGTAAATCCGAAAAGAAAATTATAGGTTAGGTTTAACGCCTCGACGCCTCCCGTATGTGTGGTTTTGGGTGATGGTGGTGATAGTGACGCGAGACCTTGCCTGTGACCTGTTTGTTTACGCATCGAAAGAAAAAATGCGGCACAAATTCAAGGCAATGAAAAAGCCGAAAGGTATGAAAATGCTCTACTACTGCTACTATTACTACTACTACTACTACTACTACTACTACTACTACTACTACTACTACCACTACTACTACTACTACTACTACTACCAAAAAGAAAGATATCAACACAACACAAGTTCGTTCAAGGCAATGAAAAAGAAGAAAAGTATGAAAGTGCCCCTTTTCTCTACTATACTACTACTACTACCACCACCTTCCTACCTACTATATATATATATATATATATATATATATATATATATATATATATATATATATATATATATATATATATATATATATATATATATATATATATATATATATATATATATATATATGGTTTCTGGCCAGTAACCTGAGAACGATTCCCTCCACCAAGGCCAAGGCGTCACGTGATGGGTGTTCTGAGCTCCACGGACTTCTGAATGCATTTATTTTACTAATACGTGCGCGGAGCAATGGTCAGGTCATCTGTGACTCACCGTCTGCTCTCTAGTGTCCTTACTTCTCCCAAGTCTGATGACTGGTCGAGTGTTGCGCCACCCAGCGACACGGTAGTTAATCTAGTACAGGATTACGAGATGGACTGGTATCAGGTCGTGTAGAAATTACCTAAGATGTACAGGATTAAGAAGTGGACTGCTTTTAGGTCACGTAGAAATTACACAAGACAATAAAATAGATGCTAGTAATCATTGGATTACCTTCATTTTTTTCAATCGGAAAAAAAAATAAATAAGACATGCAACCAGAGGAGATTATTGCCTGGCTGATATAAGGTGCAAGGACAAGGAGGTCACAAGACGGTGAGTAAAAACGTGAGATCAGCAAGTCAACGCGAATGGGAAGGGGAGAGAGAGAGAGAGAGAGAGAGAGAGAGAGAGAGAGAGAGAGAGAGAGAGAGAGAGAGAGAGAGAGAGAGAGAGAGAGAGAGAGAGAGAGAGAGAGAGAGAGAGAGAGAGAGAGAGAGAGAGAGAGAGAGAGAGAGAGAGAGAGGAAGGGGGTTGGGAGACAGACATGGACCTTGAAGTAGGGGCAAGAATCCAGTGCGTGACAGCCTATATTGGACCAGTGCGTGATTGCTGCTTGCCGCGTCACCCTCTCGTGTGGTTTCCTTCACGTTGCCACACACTCACTCTGCTTCCGGGAGGATAACTCGCATTTCTTCACCGCTCTCCTTCCTTATCGCTGTTATTCCCGACGGTAACCAGTCTCGCTCGGAACACATCTTACAGTGCTTTGCCTTATCGCCCTGTGTTCTGAATTCAGTGATCGCCAGTGAAGGAAACGAGGGTATTTTGTTGCGATATGGCTTGGTTTGTTGGTTTCTGCTTACCAGTTTGTTTGTTTGTTGTTGTTGTTGTTGTTGTTGTTGTTGTTGTTGTTGTTGTTGTTTCATCATGTAATTCCAATGACAATGAGAGAGGAAAAGAAGAAATATTATTGTGAAATGGTAAATGGTATGTTTGCTTTTTTTTTTTTTGTTATGTTTTTTGTTATTACGTGATTTCAACAAACCTCCAAAGCTGAGCGAATTGAATAAACATCACATCCCCTCACTAAGAAAAATAGTGTAGCCGTTAGTCCCTGTAGTTACTGTTGGTGTTATTTTAAGAGGACAGAAGCAAAACGGGAGTCCAGCAGCGGCCGCACGCCCCACGCTGCGCCAGACCACAAAGAACACCGCCATTCGCTGCAAATGAGATCAAAACACAAAAGTTTCCTCCTCTCTTTCCGATGCCATTAATCCTGGCTTCAATTTCACTCTTGTCCTGCTATACCCCCTCCTCCTCCTCCTCCTCCTCGCGGTCATCCACTAAAAACACCTCTCATCTCCTGCTCTTCCCTTCCCCTCCCTCCTTTCTCCCTTCCCTCCCTTTTTTCTCCCTTTCACCAGTAATACGAAGCGGCAAAACACACACACACACACACACACACACACACACACACACACACACACATTTCTCTATCTCCCCAACGTTACTCTAATAGTCGGAGTTTGGGAGGCGGGGGATGAAGGGGAGAAGAGGGGCCAAAGAGGGAGCGAAAGGGTGGGGGGAAGAGGGAGCGAGAGGGGGAAGAGGGATGCGAGGGGAGGAAAATTTACAAACCTCCAGCGTGCAATTGATTCACTTATTACAAGGAGCACGTGATGGAGCGACCGACCAACGCACACACACACACACACGCACACACACACACACACACACACAAAGTACTCCATAACCACTGGAGAGTAAAAATAAAAATAAAGATAAAAGGGTGCGTGTTGGTGGTGGTGTTCATTCGTCCATTGGTGAGCGCGTCGCCTCGTTAAAGCACAAACAATTAAGAAAATTCATCCCCGCCATTAGTCGTGTGTGTGTCGAATCAAATGAACATCCACGGTAAAATAGAGGCCATTATTTAACTGCTTCTGAATCCTCCTCCTCCTCCTCCTCCTCCTCCTCCTCCTCCTCCTCCTCCTCCTCCTCCTCCTCCTCCTCCTCTCTCTCTCTCTCTCTCTCTCTCTCTCTCTCTCTCTCTCTCTC
>NC_087157.1:4880000-4882500 GCF_035594125.1 Scylla paramamosain | reverse complement strand
CATCTTGCTATACACACACACACACACACACACCTCAGCAACATGCCTGACACCCCAGACAGGCGCTTATCACACGCAACGACGTAAAAAGGAGATAAGACCAAGACACCATAAAGAGACTCACAACACGATGGAGGAGGAGGAGGAGGAGGTAAGAAAAAGAAGTTTGACCTAAGGCACGTTTCTGCGGACTAGTGCGCCACACACACACACACACACACACACACACACACACACACACACACACACACACACACACGCAGGGTTAAGGCTGTAGTGCGCAGTAGGTTACAATTGGCAACAAAAGCCTAAGACACGTTAACAGGAATGAGGTGAGGGAGGACGAGTGGAGGAGATTGGAGTGAGGGAAGGAATGAAAAAGACGGAAAGGAGGGGAAAAAAAAAAGAAGGGAGCTTGAGTTGGAGGTGTTGGAAGAATGGGATGAAGAGAGAAGTGATAGGGAGGAGGAGGAGGAAGAGGAGGAGGAGGAGGAGGAGGAGGAGGAGGAGGAGGAATGGTGATTGGGTGTGGATGCGAGAAGATACGAGTCATTTTAATCTTTTCTTTTTTTTTATTTTTTCTTCTACTCCTTTGTCCCTTTCGGTGCATTTTTACTCTCTCTCTCTCTCTCTCTCTCTCTCTCTCTCTCTCTCTCTCTCTCTCTCTCTCTCTCTCTCTCTCTCTCTCTCTCTCTCTCTCTCTCTCCCTTTTTTCACTTTCTTCTCGATTTCATCCCTCACTCTCTTTTTCTCTCTTTCCCTCCGTCCTTTGATCCCTTCCCCACTTTTTTTTATCTCTCTCTCCCTTTTCTTTTTCTTTATTTCAGTCGCACGTACATTTTTCCCACAAGATTTTTTTTTCCTCTGCCTTCACCACCACAACATTTCTCTTATCTCTTCTTATTTTTCCTTTTGTTTCTATTCGCATTTCCTACCGTCACTACACATCATCTCTTCATTTCTCTTGGGCCTTACGTTGCGTCTTTCCATCTTCCTTTTGCTCCATCCACGTCTTCTGGCCTCTCCATCTTTCCTCCTCCTCCTCCTCCTCCTCCTCCCTATCAATCTCCCTCCAGCTCTCCTCGTCAGACTGCCTACGACGCACCACTAAATTGCTTCAACCTTGCCTCTTTACCCTTCCCCTTACAGCCTCTGACATGCCGCCTCCTCCTCCTCCTCCTCCTCCTCCTTGCTTTACCCCATACCTCTTCTCTTGTATCTGTATCTCCCTCCTTCCTCCTTTCCCTCCATCTCCCTCCCAGTCTCTTCCCTCTAACATTCTCTACCTCACTCTCATCTCCTCTCCTCTCCACGTCCTCCCCTCATCTCCCATCAGCCCCTTCATTTAGATACCCCTCGTCTCCCTTCTACCCTCAGGAGTTTTGCAACATTTCCCTTACACACACACACACACACACACACGCACACACGCTGATCACATCCCACCCAGCACCAGCACCAGCGGCCCTCAACACACCTCCGCTGGGAAATCAAAATGAGAGTTTAAAAAATCTTACTCAAATCTCCCTCTCACTCCGCCACGTCTCAGGAGGTGGTGGTGGTGGTGCGTGTAAGGTACAGCAAGCAACTCCCATGTGACCTCGTGTGTTATGGTGGTGGTGGTGGTGGTGGTGGTGGTGGTGGTGGTGGTGGTGGTGATGATGATGATGAAATAATTGATGTTTACGCTTTAAGTGTTAGTAGTGGTGTTTTCCTCCTTTTCCTTCTTCTTCCTCCTCCTCCTCCTCCTCCTCCTCCTCCTCCTTTCACGGACCCTAACGGAGGCTACTGAATTAATTTCCCAGAGAATCAAGGAGATAACCCGGGAGTTGGTGGACTTAGAGAGAGAGAGAGAGAGAGAGAGAGAGAGAGAGAGAGAGAGAGAGAGAGAGAGAGAGAGAGAGAGAGAGAGAGAGAGAGAGAGAGAGAGACCAGCATCCAAGCTTATCCTGTTGACGAAATAAGCGGACCGTTTGCTCAGCTCTCCTATCAGTGTGTTGTGTTTGAGTGTGTGAGTGTATACCTCTCACGCCCCTTCTTGCATTAGCACTTTTATTCACCCTTTATTACACTACACCGCCTCCCAACCACCTTCCCCCCAACACCCACCTTCCTGCCAGAGTGCACCCTTAACCTCTTTCCTGTTATTCCCGTTCTTTGACATCCAGAAGGACTTTTTACATGCACACACACACACACACACACACACACACACACACACACACACACACACAGAAAATGGAAAACTGGAGGTTAAATTTATGTACTCCAGGTTAAACTATTTACAAGACAACGGTACGTACAAAAAAGTGAGATATTTTTCGCAAGAATACAGAAAAAAAAGGGAGAAAAGTAGTTTAATTCATTCATTCCTAGAGTATATATAATTATATAATAGCCTGTCTAAAGGTTGCAGGTGATAATGAGAAAGAAAAAAATGAACCGGCAGTAGAAGGATTAATTAAAAAAAAAAAAAAACTCGGATCTTTTTTTTTCTTCT
>NC_087157.1:4857500-4872500 GCF_035594125.1 Scylla paramamosain | reverse complement strand
CCCGCTCCCCCGTACATTGGCCTCTCTCTCCCTCTCTTACTCCAACCGAGCCTACCTACCCACCTCTCTCCCCACTGCCATAACTAACCTCTCTCGTCCCGTACTGCCTCCGCCTCCTCCTCCTCCTCCTCCTCCTCCTCCTAAGGGAGAGACTACCTTTCATGGGCGTGGAGTAGGAATACCTTATGCTGCAGGAGGGAAGGAAGAGGGGAGAAGAGGAGGGGAATAAAGAGGGAGATTACCATGTATGTTACCTTGTATGTGGGAAGAGAGGATTACTCAGGTGAAGGTGGGAGAGGAGGGGAAAGGGAAAGGGAGAGGGGATTACCTTCTGAATGAGAGAAGCAAGGGGAAG
Source organism: Scylla paramamosain (assembly GCF_035594125.1). Taxonomy (NCBI): domain Eukaryota; kingdom Metazoa; phylum Arthropoda; class Malacostraca; order Decapoda; family Portunidae; genus Scylla; species Scylla paramamosain. Next base: position 4,872,145 of record NC_087157.1, on the reverse strand, counting down.
CGGGGAGGAAGAGGCTTACATGATGAGAGATGCTGGGGAGGAGCGAGGCAGGAGGGGGAATTTTCCTCTGTGTTTGGGGACTGGAGGGAGGGAATGTCTGTTAGGTCTTTGTTTTTGATTGATTTGTGAATTGTGTTTTCATATTCATTTAGAGTTTGTGGTGAAAAATTTGTATCTATCCTTCTATCTATTGTCTATATATCCATCCATTTATTTGTCCATCAATGTACGTATGTATCTATCCATTTATCTATTTGTTCACCCATTTATTTATTTACCCATCCATCTATTTATCAGTCATTCTATCTATCTATCTATCTATCTATCTATCTATATATCTATCGATCTGTCTATCTACCTACCTACCTATAATATAAAATGAAAGCAAGACCAGAGATACAAAGTATAATTTGGGGAAAGAGGGAGGAAAAGTCTTTTGCGTAGGGGGAGAGGGAGAGAAAATAGTAGAAACGGAGAAGGGAGAAGAGGAAGATTGTTTGGGGCAGAAAACGAGAGAAGAGAAGAGAGAGAGAGAGAGAGAGAGAGAGAGAGAGAGAGAGAGAGAGAGAGAGAGAGAGAGAGAGAGAGAGAGAGAGAGAGAGAGAGAAGCAGTCTTGAGAGTGTAACACCTTCGTCAGGCAGAGAGGGAAGGAATAGCCCAGTGCATCAAAAGAGCATCGTGACTCACACACACACACACACACACACACACACACACACACACACACACACACACACACACACACACACACACACACACACACACACACACACAGCGTAATCATTAAAATTATGCACTTCTACCTGTCTCCAGATTCCAGATTCCTTCTTCTTCCTCCTCCTCCTCCTCCTCCTCCTCCTTCACACCGTTTCCTCACGCCTTAGACATCCTCACTTAATTCTCTCTCTCTCTCTCTCTCTCTCTCTCTCTCTCTCTCTCTCTCTCTCTCTCTCTCTCTCTCTCTCTCTCTCTCTCTCTCTCTCTAATATGCGCTGTCGTGCACCGGAAGTTAATTCACGTACATCCATCCCAAGGTAATTTTGGTTCAAGGAGAATATATATACAGACTGACGTGTATTAGCACTCTCTTGCCCCTGGGGTCTCATTGTGGCCAGGAGGGAGAGAGGAGAGAGTAGCGAGAGAGAGAGAGAGAGAGAGAGAGGGAGAGAGGGAGAGGGAGAGAGGGAGAGGAAACTTTATGAGGTGGCGATAATGGCTTTAAGGTAACTAACATACTATTGGTAAGATCTTTCAGGAACCCTTAAACTCACTCTCTCTCTCTCTCTCTCTCTCTCTCTCTCTCTCTCTCTCTCTCTCTCTCTCTCTCTCTCTCTCTCTCTCTCTCTCTCTCTCTGTTACTAGCCACCGTCTCTCTTTCCCTAATCACGTTACTCAGCCGCACCTGATTCTCTCTCTCTCTCTCTCTCTCTCTCTCTCTCTCTCTCTCTCTCTCTCTCTCTCTCTCTAAGACCATAATTTACTCTCCTTTCTTCCCCAATCCCCTATTTATCTTTCTTTCCTTCCTCTTTCATTCCTTCCTTTTATTTGTTTTTTTGTTTTTTTCATAGCGTTCTTTATCTATACAAACTTGTTGACTGAAGATTTAGTTATGATTGCTCCTCTCCTCTCCTCTCCTCTCCCTTTCTCCCCTTCCCTCCTCTCCCCATCCTCCTCCTTCCATCCTCTTCTCCCTTCGCCTCTTCCTTCCATCCTCATCTCCCCTTGCTTCCTCCTTCATTCTCCTCTCCCCTTGCCTCCTCCTTCCATCTCCTTCTCCCCTCTTTCCCTCCTTTTCTCCCCTCCTCTCCCCTTGCCTTCTTCCATTTTCCTCTCCCCTCCCCTCCTCTTTCCTCTCCTCTCCTATAGTTTATTTTTCTTTTATGAAATGTAACAGAGAGAGAGAGAGAGAGAGAGAGAGAGAGAGAGAGAGAGAGAGAGAGAGAGAGAGAGAGAGAGAGAGAGAGAGAGAGAGAGAGAGAGAGAGAGAGAGAGAGAGAGAGAGAGAGAGAGAGAGAGAGAATATAATGATGGATGAGTAACGGCAGCTCGTCAAGATAGCAGCAGTAACAAGCCGCGCCTACCTTCGTTAGCACTAATGACCCGCCACGGATTACTGCTACCTGATAACAACTCCTGGGCCACACCTTACCTGTCACACCTCACCTGGTCACTCCTCTACCTGGCCACACCTCACCTTACCTATGCTAATTCGATAACTACCTTACCTGACATTCATTTACCAGGCCATCTCGTCCACCTCACTTCACCTAATCTACCCTACGTAAGATAGCTACTATTAATTCAACTCAGTCTAAGGTAATGCGATACGTTCACCTGGTCACATCCTCTTAACAGGGTCACCTTTACCTGGCATCTTGACCACCTAATATCAACTATATCTAACATAACGTAACTTAACCAAACCGTATACTTACATAGTTTTGCATAATTATACCTAATCTAACTTTACCTCACCTTGTCTCACCTTAGCTAACCAAACTTAACCTAACCCAAGTTTACCGCACCTAGCCTCACCTTAACTAACCAAACTTAACAAAACCTAACCTGACGCAACGCACTCACCACATTCAGGCCACACCTTATCAACGTTACCTCTCGCCGCCTGTACGTTAGGTAAGGTTAGGTTAGGATAAGTTAATTAGGTTAGGTTAGATTAAGTTAGGTTAGGTTAGGTTAGGTTAGGTTAGGTTAGGTTAGATTAGGTTAGGTTAGGTTGGGTTGGGTTGGGTTGGGTTGGGTTGGGTTAGGTTAGGTTAGGTTAGGTTGGGTTGGGTTGAGTTACGTTAGGTTAGGTTGGGTTAGTTTAGGTTAATTTTTCAAGAAGGTAAATATTTATCTTCCTCTACGGGTGATTCTCTCTCTCTCTCTCTCTCTCTCTCTCTCTCTCTCTCTCTCTCTCTCTCTCTCTCTCTCTCTCTCTCTCTCCACTGGTCATATTTTATCTTCTTACTTCCATTTGCGACCTTCTCAGTGACTCTGCGTTTTCTTCTTTTTCCTCTCCCTTCTACTGCACTCCTCCATCATCCTCCTACGCTATCTTTATTTTGTTCTCTACTAACTGCCTTTTCTTCCCTCTTCTGTTTCCCTCCTCCATTCACTTCTCTCCCTCTCCCTCTCTCTAGTGGTAATGGTGGTGGTGGTGGTGGTGGTGTTTACATGGTACGTGATCATGGCGCGTGTGAAGTGGACAGATGATGCAGATAAACACACACACACACACACACACACACACACACACACACACACACACACACACACACACACACACACACACACATCACTGACAAACATCCCAACCTATTCTCTTTTCCTTATATCAAAAACCCTCATTCCTACCTTCCTTTCCTTCCTTTTTCTTCCTGCATCTCCCTCTCCTCTCCTCCTCCATCTCCTCACCTCCCTATCCCCTCTAATCCTTCACCACCACCACCACCACCACCACCACCACCACCTGCCTGCCAGCCTGCCTGCCTCTGATCTCCATATACCCTACAGAACACCACCCTCCCATCCCTTCCCATCCCTTCCCTTCACTCTTTCCATCTTCCCCTCCGTTACCCATTGCACCTCTTCCCTCCATAGACATAAGGCTCATAGATTTAAAGTAGGGGTAAGTTTAGGCACCATCTTGCGGGGGTTTAAGGTTAACGGTGCAAGATAATGGTATAGGGAGATGTTTCCCTCACTTACCTAACGACGGGGATACGTAAGGGAGAGGGAAGGGAGAGTAAGGGAGAGGCGCTTACCCATCCCTCGCCTTTACCTTCATCAGGGGAGGTGTAATAATGACGTTTATTGGTGTCTTAAGTTACTGTACGGCAGGATATTAAGGGAGGAGGAGGAGGAGGAGGAGGAGGAGGAGGAGGAGGAGGAGGAGGCAGTCGTACTATGGGAATATTAACAACTAGAGTAACGTACAATTGTAGTGAGAGAGAGAGAGAGAGAGAGAGAGAGAGAGAGAGAGAGAGAGAGAGAGAGAGAGAGAGAGAGAGAGAGAGAGAGAGAGAGAGGTGGACAGTAACAAGAGGATGATGAAGTTTTAATGTTGAGAAGATGACACAGACGAAAGAGGTGATTCTCTCTCTCTCTCTCTCTCTCTCTCTCTCTCTCTCTCTCTCTCTCTCTCTCTCTCTCTCTCTCTCTCTCCCGTTTTGTTTTTTGAGAGAGAGAGAGAGAGAGAGAGAGAGAGAGAGAGAGAGAGAGAGAGAGAGAGAGAGAGAGAGAGAGAGAGAGAGAGAGATCGTACAAGTTCCCAATGCAATACTCCCAGAATATCAAGTACATTACCACTTATTAGGCGACCGAGACATTAATTAGTGCTGTGGGGAAAGGTGGAGCAGGGTGGAGCATATGAGGTGGAAGTGGTCATGATGGCAAGGTACTATTGAGAAAACTTTAATCTATTACAAGCCTGAGTGATAAAAATACAAGTGTGTGTGTGTGTGTGTGTGTGTGTGTGTGTGTGTGTGTGTGTCTTTGGGTCAGTTTTTTTCCTGTAAGCTTAATATTTTTCTATACAGTCAAAAGTTCACCAGTTTTCTGTTTTTCTTCTTTTTTATGATTATATCAGTTTAGAGTTCTCCCGATCGTACATGCGTCTCAGAGGGGATAATTAGACCTCGCTGGCTCACTGGCTCCCTCGCGTCTGGCTTCGAACCCCCCAATGACTGAATGCTTTTGGTACGAATCTCATATTTCGAACCCTATATTACCAGATTATTATCTTCTCGGCTATTATGTTTCGTGTTCCTTAATTACCAAAATGAAGAGGAACTTCTGTATTCTCTCGTGTCCGTCCTAATCCCTTAATTACTTCTGGGTACAAAAGGGTGCTGGATTTTCGTATTTTTGTTCCTCTGTTAAGGTTTCACATGCATGATCACTATTTCAAAGATGTTTTGCTTTGGTTTCCTATTCATTCTGCTGATCAAACTATTGGACAAAATTTTTCTGCTACTTTCGCTATGGATTCCTGAGTCCTGCTTATTGAGACTAGTGAATAAAATTTGCTACTTTTCTTTTCCCTTTCAGTAATCTCCCCTCACGATGAAAAACAAAGAGGAAAAAGGGAAAAGAAAAACCCATATTTCGTAACTGTTCCGCTTGCCTAATTACTGTCTTAAAGGTGCAGTTCTGTCATGGATTCCTGATTTTCTTTCTTTTTTTCCCCCGTTGCTGAATGCGACTACTGAATTCTTGTTTCTATTTTTTTTTCAATGATTTGCCCTCGGGACGACAAAGGGTGGTACATTTCGTAACTATGTGGTTCGAGTTTGATGCACAATCCCAGCCAGCCAGACACACCAACCTTCCCACAACACCACACCACCACATCAGACATTTGTTGCTACATTACGTAACACACCACGCCAACACAGCTTTGTACTCGTAGTTTAAGCTGTCTTGTTGCTGTTTCAATCAATACAATGCACGCTGTTATAACTATTTCCATCAATTTGGTAGTAGTAATAGTAGTTTACTGACAAAAACAATACAAATTTACAGTATCTACAGTATTTGGGGTTACTGGAGTATTTCTACCTTTTTCTTTTAAATAATTGCTCCCCTTGGTAACAAAAAGGACATGTTTCATAACTGTGCTTCAAACTTGATAAAACAACTCGAGCCAGCCAGGCATACCAACCTTCCCGTATCCCCCACCACCACCACCGCCACCAGCCATTCATTGCTGCCACGTTACAAAACATATCACACCAACACTGCTTTGTATCTGTTTTTCTAACCAGTTTTAACGCATACTAAATCACTGAAAATAAAAAATAAAAAATATATATATATATATATATATATATATATATATATATATATATATATATATATATATATATATATATATACACATATAAACTATACATGTAGTCACAACTGTCCTTAAGTATTAATTATCTATAGCACTTGTAATATTTCTAACTTGCCACACTAACTTAACACAAACAATAACGACTGCGATGTTATTTTGATGGTCTTCCCATTTGAGTGTATTTGAAACTGCGAATTTACAGTATTCTTTTTCACATCCCAAGGTCCTTCCTCTCCCTTATATTACTCGATTACGTGGGAATTATCTGTCTCTTCAGCCTTAATCCCCCTCCGGGCAGCACCTCTTACTCCGTGCTGCGCGGCGTCACCTTAATAATAGCCCCGTTAATGGGTCCTGTGTTGTTTCCTCCTCCTGCTCCTCTTAGTCCTCACCTCATCATCCTTAATTCTGTCACCTTCACCTTCCCGCCCTTTGTCCGTCCCCTTGTATCGCTATTTAGACTTTTGTTCGACTTTGATACTACCTCTCTCTCTCTCTCTCTCTCTCTCTCTCTCTCTCTCTCTCTCTCTCTCTCTCTCTCTCTCTCTCTCTCTCTCTCTCTCCGTCGCCTCCTTTACTTAATATTCCGTACTCACGTGGAGTCCGTCTGGCTGCAGTAGCGAGACCGGGAGAAGGAGGAGGAGGAGGAGGAGAAAGCAGAAGTGAGGCTCTACACTCAGCAGTACGCATGACACGGTGCTCACTTGAGGGACCTGCGCTGCGTGTTCCCTGTCAGCGGGGTTGTCGGGAGGAGCTTCCCATGAGAGGCGCGTCAGAGAGGGAGGCGAGGTAGAGGCGGGGAGAGGTGGCAGTGGCGGTGATGGTGGTAGAGGGGAAGGCGGGCGGACTGAGCTGAGCAAGACGTGAGGCGTTGAGGCGGGACTGAGTTACGAGTGAAGCGATTCAGGTCTAAAGGTTCGGCGTTGGGGTGAGATGAGGTGAAGCTGTGTGTGTGGGTGGCGGTGGTGGTGGTGATGTGGATGTGTGTTTGATATATTTACAGTCACACCCACACGTCTGGTAGAGGACACTTTGTGCAGTCCGGGTAATTACAATCATGTATTTTATCGGTATATGCACCGTTGTCATTGCTATTTACAATTTAACCTTAATCTAACTTAACGTAACGTAACCTAACCTAACCAAACTTAACGTAACCTAACCCAACCTACCGCACACTAACAATCTAACATTATCTCCCTTTACCTCAGTTTACCTAACCTAACTAGACATAAATTGACCTAATATAACCTTAACTACCCTACCGTATCCTATGCAATCTTTAACCTAACCAAACCTAACATACCCAATTCGACACAACCCAGTACAATACAATCCTAACCAAACTTAACCTAATAACCACTTAAAAATAATAATAAAGACAATAACAATAATAAATAAACAGCATCTAACAGAATGAGGCAAGCGTACGTTAAAAAAAATAATAAATAAATAAATAAATGAAATATAGTGACGAGCGAATGTGGCTGCGAGACGAACTATGGCGGCGGAGAGAACTGCATGGCGTGGCGGAGGTGAGGGGGGGAGTAATAAGGGAGCACACAGGGGACGAGGCGAACCGTGACGGACAGGGGACGCAGGGGGTGACAGGGGCGCTGAGGGACAGACAGAGGGAGAGGGTGAGCTGGTGAGGGACTGCAAGGGAGGTACTACTTTTATTTTCCGAGCCAGTGAAGCCCGTCATGCTCATTAGCTCCAAATGGCACTCCGAGGCTAAGCTTCGAACCCTCCCTGGTGAAGCTCCGGCCATCCTTCGAAAAACTCCAGCCACTCGATTCAAATCCTCCTTCACACCAATCAAAGCTTCAAAGGTTCACTGGTGCAAGTTCCGTACACCTAATGCAGTAAAGCTTCGAATTACCACGGTGGAACTTCGGACTCGGACTCGAACTTCGGGTTTGTTTGTGAGATAATCGTTCAGTTGTTTTAATAGGTGATTTGTTTTGTCTATTTATTTATTTTTTTTCGTAAGCACGTGTGAAAATAGATAACAGTGAAATATAAAATCCAGTAATGCCTCTTTTCTTTTCTTCCCATTTTCTTCGTTTCTCCTTTCATCTTCTGCCATTCATCACTCTTTCCCTCTCCCTCCTTCCTTCCCTCGCTCCATCTCTCGCCCTTCCTCTCCCTCCTTTCATATTCATCGGGAAACATCAAATTAATAACAGACAAAGGATCTTCTCCCCTCAAAACCCGACCTTTTCACACACACACACACACACACACACACACACACACACACACACACACACACACACACACACACACACGTTTAATTCGTCCCCAAATGTCAGAAGTTGGTAATGGGTAGTTATGAGTGGCTGGTCTCGTCAAAACCTACACAACAAACCACGTATTTTTTAGTGTTGTTGTTGTTGTTGTTGTTGTTGTTGTTGTTGTTGTTGTTGTTGTTGTGTGACTTTTACATGACAAACATTCCAATCTGTTTTCATTTCCATCAGTATAATACACCTTTTTTTTTCTCCTTTGCCTCCATCTCTCCTATCAAGCTCTTGTCTTCCCTCTCCTTTCCTTCCCTCTCTCCTTTCCCTTCCTCCATCTACAGTTTCTCTCCTCTCTTCTCCCTTCACTTCTCCTTACATCTCTCTACGTCTTCTCTTCTCTTCTCTCCTTCATTATTTCCTCCACTCCATTCAAAGATGACCCCACCCAACCCCTCCTCTCATCTCATCTTCTCCCCTCCTCCTTCCACCCACTCTCCCTTCCTTCCTTCCTCCCTCCCTCCAATGGCTACATAATGGCTTGGTCCGAATGTCTGGAGGGAACAAATCAAGAGATCAGAGTGGAAGGAGGGAAGGAAGGAGGGAGAGAAGGAGAGGAGGGGAGGTAAGTCTCGCCACCCCTCCTCCCCACTCTGGCTCCTCCCTAATTGAAAACGTCACCCCAGCATCACCTGTAATCACCTTTGACGGGGCGATGACTTAATTACGTCCCGCAGCATCGCCTCCCCTCGCTGTGGTGGTCAAGAGGGGTCAGATCACGTCGCCTTGGGTCACGTCAGGTTAGTTAGTCTTCCGGGAGTTGTCATTATTCCTTTTCCTCAACACTTTCCTGAAACCAAACCGATTGCTGCTGTTTTTATTTATTTATTTATTTATTTATTTATCTATTTATTTACTTATTTTATTCTATTTATCAATTCACTTTGTTATGATTATTACTATCATCATTTTTTTTCTATTCGTTTCCATTGGGTTAAGTATGCTATATTCTGATTCATGTTCTTAAACGTTCTGTCCTTTTTCTTAGAAGTATTTTTTCAAAGGCTACACAGATGATCAGTCAGGTTCTCAAGGGGAGCTTCTCACATTCAAGGTGCAGAATCTACCTAGGTTAAACCATCTCAAAAATCATGAACATATCCTTGAAAACCACCCAATAATTTCCACTGAAGGCTATAAAACGCAGCTGACATAATGCTCCGAGGCCTTTCACAATGTAAACCTTTAGTGTTCAATGAAAATGTATGACTATACGTGAGGTCATTGAAATATAATTGAACTATACATTTAAAGTCCTAAAAATACATCGACAATAAAATATACAGGTCGGCAAATCTGATACATTTTGATCGACAGCTGGCAATAAACGTTTTCAAATGATATTGAACTATACGTTGTTAAGTCAGATAAAATTTATAGTGAACAATAAACAAGCGACTCTGATAAACTGTGATGGACAACGCGCCGGCAAAAGTCTGCAAAATGGAAATCGACTGTCAAAATTTAACTGTAAATATTGAGGACTCCCCGTCGTGACACTGGACGCGAGAAGACTGCTTGTGAAGTGACTTATGAGGTAATTCTTTGACTTATGACTTAATACAATGATTTACGGCAGTTAATCCTAAGAAAATATCGATAGAGCGGTAAAAATTGATAAACGAGAAATATTGAAGCAGCATTTAGAGAAAGATAAGTGAGGATATATTGACGCGATTATGCAGAAAATATATACATGAGTTATGAATGAGATTAGATATGCACGTGAACAATTAGAGGAGTAAATATAGATTCATGAAAGATAAATGTTGAATTGAATAATTGTAGAAAATATGTATAGTGATATGTAAAGAGTTGTGTATGTTGTGAAGAATGTGCATCGATGAAAAATTATATATGAGGAATCTCGTAGGAAAATATGTAATAGAGAGAAAGTATAGAAGATTGATGAAAAAAATCTTGGCTTATTAAATTGATTATTGAGATGAAAGTATACAAGGTTATTGAAATTGAGGAGGTTATAAAATGAAGGTACATAATGTGAGTTACTGAAGAGGTGAGTAATTATGGTATTAAAGGTTGAGTAAAGATGAGAAAAATGTGTAGAGGAAAAATACGTATATGAAGAGTATTATAGTAATTGAAGTTGAATTTGAGTAATCACAAATTAACAATACTGGAAAATAAAAGCTGTGAGATGAGGTAGATGAATATGAGTTATACAGTTTGATAAACAGACACGTCTGATATAATTGATATTTATATACGTTAAGTGTTGCGCTTGGCTAACTAGCACACTTCGTGCCAATCTTGGGGCATTGTTTGTTTGTTTGTTTGTTTGTTTCTGACGAAAAATTAAAAGGCTTAAAAAACATTATGCAGATTCCTGTCTGGGGATTCGTCGATTCCGAAGAGCGGGGGACACCCTAGAAATTCCATACCCAGTATGGAAAGGTTTAAGTCATTCACAGGGATCTTAGTGGGCCCACTAGAAAACATCGTGTAGGAAAATGAATATAAATATATATGTGTTTGGATTAATCTTTACAGATGTGCTTCCTCAATTAAAAAGATAGTCAAGGAAAACTGAGTGAAAGATACGAATATGATTGCTATTTTATGTGTATTTCTGCAAATATATAAGGATGGATATATGAGAAATAACATACCGTGGGTTGCTGAAGCATGTGGGTGTAGTTATGTGTAGTCATGGAATTAAAACATTGAGGGAGCAAATACGATATTGTATGAGGAACTACGATAGAAGAAGTACATTAGAACCACTTCATGTCATCATCAAGCTGATCGGTAAGTGAGATATCCACACAGTAAATATTGCGGCACAGTACAATGCCGGACATGGACTATGGCTTGTATTATGAGATGAATTAGTAGTGTGGCGTGACTTTATGCAATGATTGCTGAGTTTATCTTGTGATTGATGCGTTAATATTATATGAGTGAATACAATGACTTTATGAATTAGTGCTATGACTTGTAAGGATTCACACTCACACGGTCTTCGTGCACTGAGGACAGACAGATTTTACAATTCCAACTGCCACGGAGTTTATCTTGTGCACGCCATGAAAAGTGAACCTCGCACAGTACAGAGCCACTTGTCATTTACACATAAACTTTTCAAACTTTGCATCCCTCCATTTTTCAACGAACAAGACAAAAACTGGTAAACAAAATCCATCTATCTCCTACGACACACACACAAACACACACACACACATACTGCTCCCACCACCACCACCACCTTCACATTTTCCTCATGTTTCCTCCTCCCCTCATCTTTCCATGAAGCAAAGATGAAAGGACGAGAAGGGAAGGGAAGGAAGAAGGGGAGAAGGAGAGGAAAGGAAAGAGGAGAGGGCGTGTGTGGGCAGAAGAGAGTCCCTTAAACTGTTCCATTACTAAAGTTTCCGCCTAAAACCTGCAAGTTGTGGGTTATCGAGGTGAGAGTTTGAGAGCAGGGAGAGGTGGGAGAGTTAATCTCTTGGGGCCACTGCAGCAGCAAGAGGAGGAGGAAGAGGAAGAGGAGGAAGGTCAGAATAAAGTATATTTTGCCAAGGATCAGGAAGAAAGGAGAAAATAAGAAAGAAAAATGCTGATACTTGCCACAGAAAAAAGGGTAAATGACAGAGATACAGGAAAGAGGAAAAAAAAAGTAAGTTGAGAATAAAGAAAAGGAAAGAATGAGATGTAGAGGTGTGGGAAGGAAGAAAATGTTAATGTGGAGTTCGGGAAGATGGGCAAAAGAAGAGATAAAAAAATAAAATAAAAAGTAGAAGCAGGAAAAGAAAGAAAAACGCTGATATGGGAAAGTTTAGAAAGGGAAGAGAAAAAAAGAAAGAAAAAGAAAAGGCGTGAAGGCGTGAAGGAAGAACAGAGAAAGGAATGTAGAAAAGAAGAGAGATTAACGCTGAGGTGTTAGAGAACGAAAAACAAAAAAAAAGGAAGGAGGGAAGGAAAGGAGGAAAGGGTTAACGCAGAAGGGAAGGACGAGAGGAAGAGAGAGATAGAAAGAGAGAAACGAAGGAAGAAATGTGACAAAGCACAAGAACTGTCGAAGTGGGGAAGTAAGAAGCGTGAACCAGTGAGCGGAGTGAACCAGTGAGAGTGAACCAGTGAGAGAAGTGAACCAATGAGAGAAGTTAGCCAGCTACATAAAAAATACCAAAAACTTCAACACCTACTACGGGTCCACTCACTAATTTATCTCGAGACTGAGAGAGAGAGAGAGAGAGAGAGAGAGAGAGAGAGAGAGAGAGAGAGAGAGAGAGAGAGAGAGAGAGAGAGAGAGAGAGAGACTCAAAGGACTCCAAAGCCGAGTCAAAAATACATCACCACGAGGATGATTGAACACGTCCTTCGCTTTTCCCTCCCTCCCTCCCTCCCTCCCTTCCTCCCTTAACCCCCTTTTCCCCTTTTTCCCTCCTCTCCTCCCCTCTTCCCTCCCCTCGTCCCCTCCCAAGAGTACGATCACACCATTCGTTTTTACTCTATTCATCCAACACTCTCTCTCTCTCTCTCTCTCTCTCTCTCTCTCTCTCTCTCTCTCTCTCTCTCTCTCTCTCTCTCTCATGTGTGGCATTTTTGGTTTTCTTTGTTATTTTCTTACTTTTTTCGTCGTGTGTGTGTGTGTGTGTGTGTGTGTGTGTGTGTGTGTGTGTGTGTGTGTGTGTTTTCGACTAGTCTTGTTTGCCTTGGTATTTTGCTCCTTTACAATAATATTACACTTCTTCTTTTACCATTCTTTATATTGCTTTTATATCATTTTACTTAATCTACTTTTTTCCCGCAAGTCTTACAGCTGCATATACTGGTTCTAGGAATTTAACCTCCCTCTCTCTCTCTCTCTCTCTCTCTCTCTCTCTCTCTCTCTCTCTCTCTCTCTCTCTCTCTCTCTCTCTCGCAACAAATCAAAGCACTAAAAGCAATGTATGGAGTTTTTATAAGCATACACAAGAAGAAAGGGCATAAAAAGAAAACATTTTGCAATTTCTAGCCAGTACGATGTTTGGAGGTGGCTGCACAAGAAGAAAAGATGTCCCAGAGTGGTTAGTTATGAGGAAAGGTGTACCAAATAGCAGGGAGAGGGTTAAGATTCCACACACACACACACATAGGCAAGATTTGGATCAGAGACAAGGAGGTGGTGAAGTGGAGCAGCCTCAGTAGTCTTGTAATGCGTGTGGAGACGATACAAAGCTTTTACAGAATGCTGGGTGGGAGGAGGGAGTAAGGAAGGCTGACAGATGGTGCGTGTGTGGAGGTGTACAAGTAGATAACAATATAGGTTGATTATATTGCATTTACGTAGTCTTCTTTCTTGTGTTATGTTTCCTTGTGTGTTTCTGTTTGTGCGTGTGGGTTTTCCTGCTCCTCATTTGTCTTGTTCCAGTGTCTCTCCTTTCTCATCTTTCTTTGTCTATCTGATTGTTTCCCGTCTCTCTCTCTCTCTCTCTCTCTCTCTCTCTCTCTCTCTCTCTCTCACCACCCAGCCACACACACGCCTACCTCCAAAACAAGTATTATCTATAACACCTGCATCTTACCCATCACCTGTGCTCCCTCCCTCCCCCCAACACCTAAACTTCACACCCCCATGAGGAACTGAGGCTGCAGGGAGCGAGGGAGGGAGAGAGGGAGAGAAGGTGAGAAAGAGCGGGGGAGGGAAGCAAGGAGGGAGGGAAGATATGCAAGGGAGGGAGGAAGGGAGCGAGGGAACGGGAGGAAGGAAGGGAAAAGGGGTGGAAAAAATATTTGACAATTATATTTATTACTGTGATAAATAGACCGTAGGTGGCGTTATTGGTGATAAATCCGAGTTTGGCTGAGGCTTGGGTCCTGTCCGGTCAGCGCCAAAGTCAGTTGAGGGAGGAGGGGAAGGAGGAGGAAGGAGATTTATGGAGGAGTGCAAGGAAGGGTAGGATGGAGAGGACGGTAGACAAAGAGAGCATGATGGATGAGCAATTGAGAAGGAAGCGTAAAACGGGAGAACTATTGCAGGCAGAGAAGCGGAGAGAGAGAGAGAGAGGTTAGGGGTGGAGGAGCAGGTGCAGACAGAAACAAAACGCAAAACAAAATAAAAACAAGACAGCTTTGAAACTACGAAGATGAATATTTGGACAGGGATGAAGAAATGTTGGAAGCTCAGAGAGAGAGAGAGAGAGAGAGAGAGAGAGAGAGAGAGAGAGAGAGAGAGAGAAAGAGAGAGAGAAAGTCATCAGTCATGTAATCCAATGGGACCCGATTGTTCTATTTACTCTCCCTTTCCTCTCTCTCTCTCCCCCTCTCCCCCATTTCCTCTCCCTCTCATCCCTTACCCTCCATTCCCCCACTCTTTCTCATCACCCCTTCATTAACATATACATAAAAAAACAATAGAGGGGGAAGATGACAGACAATAAACATTGACAGAGAGAGAAAACAAGAGAAAAATGTGTATATAACGAGATGGCCTGTGTGTGTGTGTGTGTGTGTGTGTGTGTGTGTGTGTGTGTGTGTGTGTGTGTGTGTGTGTGTG
>NC_087157.1:4850000-4852500 GCF_035594125.1 Scylla paramamosain | reverse complement strand
CACTACACTAATTATCCAAGATTTCTCTATTTACTTACTTCCCCTTCATTATAATCTTCCCCTTCCTTACACTCATTCACTGGTTCCCTCTCCTCACCCGTTTATTGCCCCCATCCATTACTTCTTCTCCTGTTTGATCTTTCGTTTATGATTTTCTATTTATTCCATGCTTCTTTCTTATCTTGTTTACCTTATTAAGAAGTGGAGGAGAATTCGGCTTTGCTATCCTGCCTAGCTTTGGTTAAATGGTGGCGCTGATCACAAACAGCTTCGTTCTTCCTTTGTGTTCCTTAGTGTAATCAGGTTTTTGTAATAATTTATCTTTATCTTACGTTATCTTCCGCAGCCTTCACTGATAGCGTCCTGCATATTGATTATTTTGTTTGTTTCCTCTTTCGTTCATTCCTCTCTTTCTCCTTCTCATATTTGTTGAGTACCGTCTGAATATTCTCTCCCCTAACCTGATACTTGGTTAATAACACAGTAACAACACGTATTTAAATTCTTGCATTGGAACTCATTTCAACTGGCTATTTAATAAAGATAGAAGATAGGAGAGAGAATAACAATGCTTAAAAAAAATAATAAATAAATAAATAAAATACCCGCCCGAACAGGGACTCGAACCCTGGACCGTTAGGTTAAAAGCCTAACGCTCTACCGACTGAGCTATCCGGGCTCATACTAGTGTGGTTTCGATTACTTGACAACCTTCACTTTTCTTTTGTTTCCCATCATTATCTTTTCTTCTCTTTCTATTTATTCTTTCCTTTTCTAACTGTCACGTCTCTCTCTACCACTATTTTCTCTCTTCCTCATCATCATCATCTTTTTTTTCATCTCCACCATCATAATTCTTATCTGCTCATTTTTCATAATCTTCATCTATTATTCCTTCCTTTTCCATCTATATCCTCTCTCCTTTCCCTTCACTTTCCTCACTTTCTCTTCCTCCTCTTCCTTCATTTGTCCAATTACCACATCTTCCTCTACTTTTCTCCCTCTACCCTTTGATCTCCTTTCCTCTTCTATCTTCTCATTTTCCTTTCACCTCCTTTCTTCACTTTTCTTCCACCTCTCCCTTCCATTTTCTTTCCAACTCTCCCTTCACTTCTACCTGTTATCTCTCCTCTACTCACATTTCCTCCCTACTCTCTTCCTCTTCTTCCTCTTCTCCCTTCTCCCCTTCCTCTATACCCTTCCTTTCCTCTCCTCTTCTATCCTTTTCTCATCCCTCTACCTCCTCTTTCCTCTCTACTCTCCCTGTCTCTCCATCCCTTTCTCCTCCCCCCTCCTTTCCCCTCTCGACCCCCTTCCCTATCCACCCCTCTTTGCGTCTAAACAAAAACACACTTGCGGGGTTAAGAGCGTTTTAAGCCACCCCGGAGACCATGTGAGAGCAGGAAGCAAGGATCCTTAAGGGAAGGTCTGTAAGTGTGTGTCTGGCAGGTGAAAGGCGCGAAGGAACAGAAGTAGGGGGAGATGAAGGAAATGGGCGGTGTGGGAAGTAGAGAGGGAAAGGTAAGGAAAATAGTAAATGAGAGAGATGAAGATGTTATAAAAGACGGAGGTGGTTAAGAAAAGTAAGGAAGATGCAGGAGAATACTGAAGGAAGATGAAGGAAGTGTGATAATAGGTGGAGGCAATTAAAGGTAAGGAAGAATGTACAGGAAGAAGAAACGTGAAGGTGCAGATGATGAGAAAAATTTTAAAAAGGACGAAAAATAAAGAGATGAAGGAAAGATGTGACGAAGATAAGAATGGTTGCACGAGAGAGAGAGAGAGAGAGAGAGAGAGAGAGAGAGAGAGAGAGAGAGAGAGAGAGAGAAGCTGGTGCTGTCTGGCGTCTTCTTTTTATCAATTAGGAAGAGTGATGTGAAGTGAGAACTGCTTAGCTTCTCCTCAATTACCACGGCTACCTTCATTTTTAGGCACTCTCCTCCTCCTCCTCTTCCTCCTCTTCTTCCTCCTCCTTTCTTCTTGCCAACTTCTTTCGGTATTTCTTTCTCATCACGTCTCCTCCTCCTCCTCCTCTTCCTCCTCTTCCTCCTCTTCTTCTTCCACCTTTTTCTATCATTCCATTCTCCTCCACAAACGCCACAATGTAAAAATGCGAAGTTGTTTTTTCTTTCTCTCTTTTTTTCTTTTTTTTTCTCTCTCATTCTCCTCTAACGTGAGAATCTTACAAATGAGCACTAAAGTCTTGATTTTCTTCTTTGTTTACGTATTTTTTTTCTTTTGTCTCTTTTTTTATGTTCTTTGCTTCGCTGTGATTTTTACGTCAAAAAATTTCAAAGGATTTTATTATTATTCTTTTTTACTGCTAAGATTTTATGCAATTTTTTTTTTTTTTTGTATTTATAATTATGAGTAAAGTCTCTCTCTCTCTCTCTCTCTCTCTCTCTCTCTCTCTCTCTCTCTCTCTCTCTCTCTCTCTCTCTCTCTCTCTCTCTCCTTCATTATCTCCTCACTCACCTCTGCCTCGCCTTCACAAGTAACT
>NC_087157.1:4830000-4840000 GCF_035594125.1 Scylla paramamosain | reverse complement strand
TCACTAAACACTCCAAGAGGTTCCTTAGACTGCAAAGCGAGGCGCGGGCGGGAGCTGGCGGGCGTCTGGGAATATAACGCAGCATTCATTAAATCGTTTCTTCGCATTGCAAAGACGCTCTCCTTCCTAAATGGCTCCTCCAGCACCCTCTCCCCTTCTCCCACTCTCTCCTCTCCCTCCTCTCACCCTTCCACTCAATCTCTCCTTACTTGCTTTCTTTCTCTCTCCCTCTCTTTTAGTATCTCCTTGATCTCTCTCTCTCTCTCTCTCTCTCTCTCTCTCTCTCTCTCTCTCTCTCTCTCTCTCTCTCTCTCTCTCTCTCTCTCTCTCTCTCTCTCTCTCTCTCTCTCTCTCTCTCAGTTTCATCATGTCTCCTTGCTTCCCTTCTCTTAGTCTTGCTTCCCTCCCCTGTCCCTCACTCTCTCTCTCTCTCTCTCTCTCTCTCTCTCTCTCTCTCTCTCTCTCTCTCTCTCTCTCTCTCTCTCTCTCTCTCTCTCTCTCTCTCTCTCTCTCTCCTCCCCCATGAGTAAGCGCCCATCCCAGAACGCCTGATGGTCATTCTCCACTTTCGCGAGACGTCCACTCAAAATCTTTTCAGTTTCATTACGTCGTCTCGTCCCAGCCTAACGACCCACTGAATTTTCCACCACCCACCCTCAATGGTCCTTTCTCTCTCTCTCTCTCTCTCTCTCTCTCTCTCTCTCTCTCTCTCTCTCTCTCTCTCTCTCTCTCTCTCTCTCTCTCTCTCTCTCTCTCTCTCTCTCTCTCTCTCTGCTTATAACCTTCACGTTCTATATATTCTCTCAACATTACCCACATAATTTTCTTCCTTTACTGTTTCCTCCACTCTCTCTCTCTCTCTCTCTCTCTCTCTCTCTCTCTCTCTCTCTCTCTCTCTCTCTCTCTCTCTCTCTCTCTCTCTCTCTCTCTGCGCTACTGCTGCCTCCTCCTCCTCCTCCTCCTCCTCCTCCTCCTCCTCCTCCTCCTCCTCCTCCTTCTCCTCCTACTCCTCCTCCTCCTCCTACATTTCTTCCTCCTTCTCTACTTAATAACTCACCTTGCATATACTCTCCAACACACACACACACACACACACACACACACACACACACACACACACACACACACACACACACGTAAAATATCCCATGCTTTTTTTGCAATTAAGATTCAGCTGAGGCAACGTTAAAAAAAAAAAAAGCAAATGAATAAAGAAATGCAGGACTAAGATGGTTAGGAGAGAGAGAGAGAGAGAGAGAGAGAGAGAGAGAGAGAGAGAGAGAGAGAGAGAGAGAGAGAGAGAGAGAGAGAGAGAGAGAGAGAGAGAGAGAGAGAGGGGCGGGAGGAAGGGAAAGAAAAGTTAAATTAAGCTGCACTGAGTTGATCAAAGGCCATTTTTCTTTTTATTCAAACATTCTCTGACATTAATATGAAGCGAAACTCCAGCAGAAAAAAAAAGATAAAAAGATAAAGAAAGGCATGAGAGAAATAGAAGGAAGGAGAAGTAAGAGAATAGGAGAGGACACAAAAGTAGAGAAAGAATATGAAAAGAAGCAGAGGAGAGGAGAGGAGAGGAAGGGTAGGAAAAGAAAAGGAGAGTAGAGGAGAGAAAAGGAGAGAAGGGAAGAAAAGGAAAGGAAAAGTTTGAGAAGGAGAAGGAAAAGAAGGGGATAGGGTAGGAGAGGAGAGGAGAGGAGAGACGAAATGAGAGATGAAAAAAAAGGAAAAGGAAAAGGAAAAGGAAAAGAAAAAGAAAAAGAAAGGAAAAAAAGGAAATGAAATACTTGACAGAATGCAAGAAAGATCACCAAAGAAAACGAAGATAAAAGACGGAAAGGAATAAAATGAAAGGAATGGAAAGGAAACGAAACAAAACGAAAGCAGAAATGGAAATTGGAAACGAAAACTACGAATAAAAATAAGAAAAAAAGGGAGGAGAAATCAAGGAGAGGAGAGGAAAGGAGAGAGAAAAAGAATAAAAAAGTAAAATGGATACAGACAGGAAAGAAATTTAAGGAAAAGAAAGGAAAGAAGGAAGGAAGGGAAGAAAAAAAAAACAAGAAACTAAACAGAGGAGAGAGAAAAAAACAAAAAAGCAGACTGAAGGGAAGGAATAAAGTGGAAGAAGAGAAGTGGAGAAAAAATAAATAAATAAAGAAGGAAGAAGAATGAAAATAGAGCGAAATAGACGGAAAGGAAGGAAGGAAGGAAAGAAGGAAAAGAAATAAGAAACGAGACAAAGGAGAGAAAAAAAAAGAAGGTGAGGGCAGGATAAGGTGGAAGGAGAGAAATGGAGAAAAAAGACAAAACAATTAAAAGAAGAAGAATGAAACCAGAGCGAAATGGATAGGAGATAAAGAAGGAAGGAAGGAAGGAAGGAAGGAAGGAAGGAAGGAAAGAAGCTCCACATATACTCCACATCTTCCTTAGTTCAAATCGAATAACGTCACGGAAAATAAATACGAATGTAAATGTTCCGAAATGAGTCACTACCTCCTCTTCCTCCTCCTCCTCCTCCTCCTCCTCCTCCTCCTTTTTCTGTTCCTCACTCACCCTTACTTCCTTTCAGTTTCCTTCCTTCTCTCCTCCTTCCATCCTTCTGGCTAAAAGAAAAAGACAAGAGAGCGCTAGAAGACGAGAACAGAGAAAAGAGGAAGAAGAATTGAAAGGAGAATGAGTGGGCAGATGAGAAGAACTGAAGGAATAAGGGAACTAGGAAGAATGGAGGAAAATGAAGAATAGATAGAAGGAATGGGTAAATGAAGAAAATGGGAGAAGTAAAATGGGGAAATTGAGGAAGAGGGAGGAGAAAAATGGTGAAATGAAGGAAAAGAGGAGGAATGGGGAGATGAAAGAACAGGGATAAGAAATTGGAAAAATGGAGGAATAGGAGAAAAATGGAGAAATAGGGAGAGGAGAAATGAGAAAGAGGAAAAATAAGGACGAGAATGATGAAATGAAGAAATAGTAGAATAAATTAGAACAAAAATGGAAAAATAGGGAGAAAAACAGGAAAAAATTGAGTAAGAGAGAGAGAGAGAGAGAGAGAGAGAGAGAGAGAGAGAGAGAGAGAGAGAGAGAGAGAGAGAGAGCGGAGGAATGCAAAGGTGGGGCAGGGCAGGTCATATGTAGCGTAGGGGACGCGAGGGAAGGGATGTAACTGTCTTCATCAAAGGTCGTGACTTCGCTGACTCACCTCAGCTACTACGGAATGACCGCCATCCTGCACCTGATGACCCGGGGAGGAGGAGGAGGAGGAGGAGGAGGAGGAGGAGGAGGAGGAGGAGGAGGAGGAGGAGGAGGAGGCGGAGAGGGTCTAGTGGGAGGTACAGCATGCCAGGGGAAACTAGTGTAGGTTGCAAAGGTGGAACAGATCACAAAGGGGGAAAAGAAGAGAAAGGGAAAGAGAGGGAGAGAGAGAGGGAAGAGATAAAATGAAGCGTTACCAATTTGTTTCCTTCACTGTAAACTTCTGTCCCAATTCCACCTCAGCAGGCCAAGAAAATTCATCCACTCAAGCCCTGTTCTATTTATCTAAGTGCTTGCAAGGTACAGCATAATATTTGGTAGTAGTAGTAGTAGTAGTAGTAGTAGTAGTAGTAGTAGTAGTAGTAGTAGTAGTATACCTCTCCACTTATACACCTCCAGCCTCCCTCCAGCGGCAGCAGCAGGAGCCCCACAAAGGGAAGGGAAAAGATAAGGTTACGATCATATCTAATAAACTTGAAACCTTCCCACGCCCGCGATTCCTTTTCCCCTTCATCACTCCCCTGCCTGGCCTCCCACTGCCTCCCTTCCTCCCCTCCACTTGACAGCTGTGTGGGAGGGAGGGCGAGGAGAGAGAGAGAGAGAGAGAGAGAGAGAGAGAGAGAGGAAACGCTACTCTATCAGTTATCATCTTGGTCTCTATATTACACAGCCTCTCTCTCTCTCTCTCTCTCTCTCTCTCTCTCTCTCTCTCTCTCTCTCTCTCTCTCTCTCTCTCTCTCTCTCTCTCTCTCCTAAATCAAGGCCGGTGGGCGACAGGTGCACGGGATGACCACAATCCACTTGGCCTACACTGTCTAGTCCCACACGCCCCTCACGTACACACACACACACACACACACACACACACACACACACACACACACACACACACACACACACACACGAGGTTCACTCACGGCCGGGTTAGTTTCCATACATTTTTTTTTTCTTTCTTTTTCTTTAATTTTTTTTTTTTTATTTATTCTTATTTCAACAACATAATTTGCAGTAAGTATTTGCGCATCGTACCATTTTGATGTTGCAATTATGGTTGGATTACTCTCTCTATCTCTCTCTCTCTCTCTCTCTCTCTCTCTCTCTCTCTCTCTCTCTCTCTCTCTCTCTCTCTCTCTCTCTCTCTCTCTCTCTCAGCCGATTAACTTCTGCATATAATTTTGTTTGCGGTTCGTTCCTTTAATATATCTTTTCTTTTTTTTGTGGTTCTTTGCTTTGTACTTTTATCGGTTCGCTGGTTCCTTTATGATGAGCCTCAGGAGATTTGTATCACTGGTAATTCTTGTCATAAAGGGGAACACTTCACTGCGGTTTATTCACGTAACGGTTACAAATACTGCCAGCTTTCTTCCGCATAGTCTGGAGTGTTTTCTAACTTTATCACGTGGCCTAAATGTTCCCCTCTTTCTCTCAAAAAAAAAAAATAGAAGCTTTTTTTTTCTTTAACATACTTTACTAATGATTACAAACCTCTCTCTTCCTCTATCTCTCTTTTACAAATCATACTCTTTTATATCTACATGTTCTGCTTTTCTTTCGCTGACTTCCACGTAATAAGATGCATTTTCACATTGCACATATTCTATATAAATTTCTTCCTTAAATATCTTGTAATAATAAATATCTCCTATACCTTACAATCCAATCATTATATATTTCTTCCTTAAATATTTTGTAATACTGAATATCTTCCATAACTTACAATCCAATAATTTCTTACGCTTACAAGATTTTTTTTCTTCATTGCTTCCTACCACAACTATCCTACAACACACTGGGCTGGGCGGCTCCTTTACTGTATACACAAGTACAGCGATCGCTAGCTGCATGAGGGGCACTCGTTCGATTCCCTAGTTCAAGTTAACTTCCCTACCAGTGCCTTATAATTTTAGTTCATTCACTCTAAGCTACATTTTCCTTTCCTTGTAATAGAGTTAACATCTTTTTTTACATCAAGGATTTAAACTCAATTACACCTACACTAAATTATTCTTCCTTACAATGTCTTCTCTCTCTCTCTCTCTCTCTCTCTCTCTCTCTCTCTCTCTCTCTCTCTCTCTCTCTCTCTCTCTTTCCTCTCTCTCAGCCAGACGGAAAACTTTGGCGCGCTATGACTGGCAGGAAGGGGCGGGCGCGGCGTCCCCTTGCCTCCCTGTATTGTCTGGAAGTTTCTCGTGTCCATTCTTGAAGTTGGAAGAAAAAAGGGACGGTTGTTTCTCCAAATCCTTCTTCTATACCCCTCCGCAGAGAGAGAGAGAGAGAGAGAGAGAGAGAGAGAGAGAGAGAGAGAGAGAGAGAGAGAGAGAGAGAGAGAGAGAGAGAGAGAGAGAGAGAGAATGATACACACCTCTTGAAATGTTGGTTTTATTTACTTTCTTACTGACAAACAAAACAACGAGCTGGACTACACTCTTCCGACACGCTGGTTAATTCACACAAGTCATAAACACTTTCGCTTCCACCTTTAGTCGGCACATTACATATTTTCCACCCTTCTCACCCACCATAAAAATAATAACACGCTTACTGACACCAGAAATATCACTGTTTATTTGCACACACGGCGTCACTTATAAAACTTCTCGCCTTCCCCAATAATTACTTTACTCTTCCAACCCTTCCCCTTCGACACAGGTACAGGTAGTTGTAAATTTATTAGCATGTGGTGGTCAGGTGTATGTCATCTGCCCTTTACCGCGTGACCGAAAGGGAGAGACAGGAGGGGAGGGAGAGTGTAATGGAAGCAAAGAAAGAAGGCACGTTTCATCATCTTAGATAAAGGAAGGAAAGCAAATAAGTGACATCAACATCAACAAAAAAGAAGAAAAGTCCAAGAGGAACCTGATGAGAGGAAAAGAGAAGAAAAAGTTACATCATCTTAGCACAAATGAAGGACGCAAGTGTCATCACTCTGAACAAAAGAAATGAGAAAAATAAGCAAGGAATTGTCTTCAAGAGAATAGAGGAAAGTAAAGAAGCAGAAAAATTACCACCACCCTGAAAGGAATAGAAGCAGGAAAGTGTCATCCCTCTGAAAAAAGGAAAGAAAGAGAAAAGAAGGAAAGCAAATGTCATTATACAGAACACAGAAAGGGAGAAAAGCAGCAAAGTTAAGGAAAACAGGACAGTGACATCACCCTGAACAGAGGAAGATAGGCAGGGAAGTTTCATCTCCCTTAACCAAAGAAATAAAGCAAGCAAGTGTCATCACCCTGAAGAGAGGCACAGAAGCAGGAAACTGTCATCACCCTGAACAGAGGCAGAGAGAAACAGGGAAGTGTCACCACCCTGAACAAGAGAAACAAATCAAGCAAGTGTCGTCACCCTGAACAGCGGCACAGACGCAGGGAAGTCTCATCACCCTGAACCACAGAAACAAATTAAGCAAGTGTCATCACCCTGAAAGACAGAAAAAATATCAACTCCATAAACAAAAACAAGAAAAAAACAAAACAAGAAACGGAGGCAAAGCGAGAGACAACGAGACAACACAGTGTCATCATCGCCCTGCGCCAAACACAGAGACAGACATCTTCGTCCCCCAATTTATCAGGGACACAATACTTCACCTCCACCGCCTGAGGGAAGAAGAAAAAGACTTTCCGCTTATTGGTTCCTGCCGCTCCCACTCGCCCTCCTACAGGATACAAAACCCAAAAAAAAAAGAATACCCCGTTATTTGACGTGCGATAAATCAGGCGTTGGGGTCTCGAAAGAAACTGTTCACCCATAAAACAATCGCCGCCATTTATTGCTGGCCAAGACATATCGGGCAGAAAGGCGCGAGGACGGTGACAATGGAGGGAGGGGAGTGGTGGTGGTGGTGGTGGTGGCGGTGATGGTGGTGGTGGTGTGGAATGAAGCGTCGAGCAAACGAGAGAACGAACCAACGAGAGAGAGAGAGAGAGAGAGAGAGAGAGAGAGAGAGAGAGAGAGAGAGAGAGAGAGAGAGAGAGAGAGGACAAGTGAAAAGGGGAGACGTACACAAAAGAATGAATGAAAAACAGAAGGAATGCTAGGCAAAAAATGAAGTAGAAAAAGAAAAGAAAGAATTAAAGAAGGAAGGGAAGGGGAATGGGGTGAGAGAGAGAGAGAGAGAGAGAGAGAGAGAGAGAGAGAGAGAGAGAGAGAGAGAGAGAGAGAGAGAGAGAGAAACAAAGCCGATAAACACGAGGCATCCCTTTCTTCTCTCCATTCACTCCTTTCTTCCATATATCCCTCCTACATCCATCCTTCCATTCACACCTTCAATCCTTCCTTCCATATTTTCTCCCTTCCCTCCATCCATCACCTCTTTCTTTCCTTCCTTCCTTCCTTACTTCTGTCCCTCCCCACTTCCCTCCTTCCACCCATCAGATCTCAAACAGCACCACCAATCTCTTTACATAACAACAGAAGGTGACTTGGCGAGGTGCGGCGTGGCGAGACGAGAGGAGGAGAGACAAGGCCGCTGCTTGTTATGTGCCTGGTTCTGGTTTAGCTTCATGCAAGTCACACACACACACACACACACACACACACACACACACACACAGGTATCAGCTTTCACTCGCCGCGAAATTTGTTGATAAGACGCTGTGGTTTTTCTTCTTTTTTTTGTTTACCTTCTATTTTTTTTTTCCTCTCTCTCTCTCTCTCTCTCTCTCTCTCTCTCTCTCTCTCTCTCTCTCTCTCTCTCTCTTCGGAATCTTGTGTAAGCGTCTCAGCCTTCCTCGAGCAGATAAGGGAGAGCAAGAAAAGACCCTCTGTTTGGTGACCTCGCGCGCGTGTACACACACACACACACACACACACACACACACACACACACACACACACACACACCTTTCATGTTTGTTTTTCTCTTGTGCTTCAACCAGAAACTACTTATCTTCAGAGTCCTAAATCATTATAAGTATTATCATTTGTAGTAGTAGCAGTAGTAGTAGTAGTAGTAATAGTAGTAGTAGTAGTAGTAGTAGTAGTAGTAGTAGTAGTAGTAGTAGTAGTAGTAGTAGTAGTAATAATAGTAGTAGTAGTAGTAGTAGTGTTGTTGCTTCTGCTGCTGCTGCTGCTGCTGCTGCTGCTGTTGATGATGATGGTGTTGTTGTACTGAGTAGTAGTAGTAGTAGTAGTAGTAGTAGTAGTAGTAGTAGTAGTAGTAGTAGTAGTAGTAGTAGTAGTAGTAGTACCGTATCTTGTAGCAACAGTAGTAAAATATCTAATTATCATCACTACCATTATCATTTTGACCGTCATTATCATCATCATTGGCGTCCTGCTTGCCTGCCTCATTATCATAAACAAGAGTGAGGATGCCCATCAAAACTCCCGTCATAACAAGCAGCCAGACAGATTGTTGTTAACTGGTGGTGGTGGTGGTGGTGGTGGTGAGGGGCAGAAATAATGGTGACGCAATAAGGAGTTGTAACAATAAGCTAAACAAACCATTATCCTTGCAATTAAGTAAGTTTATAAAATACTTACAATGATACAAACATTCATCTCTCTCTCTCTCTCTCTCTCTCTCTCTCTCTCTCTCTCTCTCTCTCTCTCTCTCTCTCTCTCTCTCTCTCTCTGAAGTCGAGGTGGACTGTTAAATCCCTAATGAGACTCACCACCTCATTATCACCACTGTTATTACTCCCACTATCTGATGTATTGGTTGGTGTATGTCTGCTGTGTTTTGTTATCTTAATTGCCTTATTTACGCTCTCCACACACACACACACACACACACACACACACACACACACACACACACACACACACACACACTCGACCTCTTGGTATCATTTATCTTTGGACAGCCGCAGACTCGTTCCATAAAGGACGGAGTTATCGAAACTAAACACGCAATATATTTATCTATCTGTCTGTCTGTCTGTCTGTCTGTCTGTCTGTCTGCTTGCTTCTCTCTCTCTCTCAGAAGAAAAAAAAAGTTGCTATTATCTTACTGATGAGAGTTGCAATTTCAATAATATCTACAACTACTGGTGCCCCTGCTCCAACTCCTCCTCCTCCTCCTCCTCCTACAACAACAACATCATCAACAACAACAACAGCAACAACATCACCATCATCAAAAAGGTGACCAAATTAAATTCCAAGAAGAGGAGGAAAGGAAAAGAAAAGGGAAAACTGTTCGGTGGTATATTCAAGGTGTGTGTGTGTGTGTGTGTGTGTGTGTGTGTGTGTGTGTGTGTGTGTGTGTGTGTGTGTGTGTGTGTGTGTGTGTGTGTGTGTGTGTGTGTGTGTAAAGTCAACTTCACCATGTCTTTATACGGAAAGGGTGAATGAACGTGTGTGTGTGTGTGTGTGTGTGTGTGTGTGTGTGTGTGTGTGTGTGTGTGTGTGTGTGTGTGTGTGTGTGTGTGTGTGTGTGTGTGTGTGTGTGTGTGTGTGTGGTGTCACTGATACGTTATCAAAGTAGGGAACCAACTAACACTATCCCCTCCCCGTCCCTTTCTTACTCCTCGTCTCCCCTTCCCTATCCCCTCTATTCTCCCCCATCTCCTACTCCCTCTCCCTTCCCACTCTTAACTCTCACCCCTCCCCATTACCCTGCCCCCCCTCTCTCTCTCTCTCTCTCTCTCTCTCTCTCTCTCTCTCTCTCTCTCTCTCTCTCTCTCTCTCTCTGACCCCCCTCCTCCCTACATATCTCCCATTCTTTTCCTTCCTTAGCCTCTCTTTTCTATTTTCTCTACTTCTTTTCCACTTTCTTCTATTTCCTGTAGTTCCCCTTTCCACCACTATT
>NC_087157.1:4797500-4820000 GCF_035594125.1 Scylla paramamosain | reverse complement strand
GAGGCTGTTGTGAATATAAAATGTCCTAATTAATGTCTCTCTCTCTCTCTCTCTCTCTCTCTCTCTCTCTCTCTCTCTCTCTCTCTCTCTCTCTCTCTCTAACCAAACACTACGGGAACCATTCTTTTTATCAAATTTCAAAGCCATTAGTCACCCCTCTACTCACACACACACACACACACACACACACACACACACACACACACACACACACACACACACACACAGAAATCGAGAGCTTCTAATGTTTGGTTGAGATGAGCTTTGAGTTACGTCTGAAAGAGCAAATATGATTGGCGGTGGATGGGGAGAAATAGCGAGAGAGGGAGAGAAGGAGAAATGGAGGGAAGAAAGGAGGAGGAGGAGGAGGAGGAGGAGGAGGAGGAGGGAGCACTTAATGGAGAGATGAGGACGCGTGAGTGGCCAGGGAAAGTGGCCGTGAGGGAGGAAAGGAAGGGGAACGGAGGGGATGAGGGAGGGGAAAGGAGGGGAGATAGAGTAAGGGAGAGGGGGAAGTGAGGGAGGAAGGATCTCTTTAATGAACGGAAGTGGAGGGGAGGTACCGTACTTGCTAGATGAGGGATGGGAGAGTGGAAGAGGTGGAGAGTGGGAGAGGGGAAAATGTGGGAGAGGGTGAGGAGAGGGAAGGAAAGGGGAAAGCAGAGGAAACTGAAAGGAAAGGATAAGTAAGGAGATTAAAGGGAATAAAGAGGGAGAGAAGGAATATTGAGAGAACATGGAGGGAAGAATGGGGAATGATGACAGAAAACGGGAAAAGGAGTGTGGGAGGAAATTAAGAGGGATAAAAGGGGAGAGGGAAAAGATTGAGTGATGAAACAGAGAGAGAGAGAGAGAGAGAGAGAGAGAGAGAGAGAGAGAGAGAGAGAGAGAGAGAGAGAGGATGAGGTATGGGAAGGACGGGAGAGGAGAGGGGAGATGAGGAATGGGAAGGGAGAGTAATCGTGGTCTGGCGAGTCTGTGGCCATGCATCAAAGTATTCAGGGAGAGACTGGTGGACATTGCCCCCCTCTCTCCTCCCCCTTTCCTTTCCCTTCCTTGTCCCCTTTCCTATTCCTCCCTCACGTCCCCTCCCCTCTGCCTTCCTTCTTCCTCCTTCCAATTCAGGACCACCCATTAAACCCTCTTCTTCTTCCTTTTCTCCTCCTCCTCCTCCTCCTCCTCCTTCTCCTCCTCCTACTTCCAGTCCCTTCATCTCCCTCCTCCCTCCTCATCTATAGGCCGCACTGACTGAATTATTAACGCCACAGTACTTCCTCTAGGCCTAAATTAATGTTTTTTTTTCTTGTTTTTGTTATTGTTGTGGCTAGTGGTGGTGGTGGTGATGGTGGTGGTGATAAGTTGCAATTTATGGCATCACCAATAGATTTCATCATAACTTACTGCTACACATACACACACACACACACACACACACACACACACACACACACACACACACACACACACACACACCACCAGATTACCACATCTTCACATCATACCTACGCCTACACGCTCTTCCTAACACCACATCCTTACTACCACTTCTCCAACACAACATTATTATATCCACAAATCACCACCACCACCATCACCACCACCACCACCACCACCACCACCACCACCACCACCACCACCACCCTATACGTATACCACATCCTTGCACTACATCTACACACATCACTACCACCACTTCACCACACTCCACCACAAATACTACACCAGATCACCATCACCACCACAAATCACTCACTCCTCACCACCACCACCACCACCACCACCGCCGCCATTTTTCATTGAGCCATCATATCAGAGTGGAGATCCATTCCCCTTCCATTCCACTTTGTTAACCCTCGCCAGGCCAGAACGCCCCAGCCTCTCCACCCCCCATCACCCCCCTCCACCTCCACCTCCACCTCCTCCCTCCTCCCTCCATCCCGTGCCTGTCCTCCTCCCCTCTCCAACCCACCTCTGTAAATCATATACACTACCAAAGTACACACACACACACACACACACACACACACACACACACACACACACACACACACACACACACACACACACACACACACACACACACCATACATCATCGCCACACAGTACACAGCATCATAACACCACTTACGTACACACACACACACACACACACACACACACACACACACACACACACACACACACACACACACACAGTAGCGAGAGAGAGAGAGAGAGAGAGAGAGAGAGAGAGAGAGAGAGAGAGAGAGAGAGAGAGAGAGAGAGAGAGAGAGAGAGAGAGAGAGAGAGAGAGAGAGAGAGAGAGAGAGATTTTCCATAATTTCAAGAAGGTATATGCAGCCCACACACAATACTACTACTATTACAACTTTTTCTCCTCCTCCTCCTCCTCCTCCTCCTCCTCCTCCCTAAAAACAAACTCTTTCGTCCAAGTCACAAGAAAAACAATTAAGAAGCCGACATGATGCGATCCTTGCTGAGACGGAGAGATCGAGAGATAAGAGAACATGCTGAGGGAGGATGAAGAGTACGAGGAGGGAGGAAGGGATAGAGGGAGGGAGGGAGAGAGGGAGGGAGGAAAAAGGTTGACTGGTAATGGGGTAGTAACTCTGAGGAAAGCGTAGAAGCAAAGGAAAAAGGATAGATTTCTTAGCTAAAAAAAAATACATGTGCGAAAAAAGAAAGGAAATGAGAAAGAAAGTGAAGGAGTGAGGAGGGGTTAAAAAAAAGTAGAAGGGGAAAAAATAGAACAGGAAGCAAAAAAATACGAATTTAAAAAAGATAATAATAATAAATGTGGAAGAACAGAAGAGAGCGAGGGAAAAAGACAGAACTGGAAGGAAAAGTACGGATTTGGAGAAAAAAATAATCAATGGGAGGAAGAACAAGAGAGAATAAGGAAGAAAGGAAGAAATCAATGTGCAAGGAAGAAAAGGATAAAGAGATAAATAAATAAAGAATAGAACGGAGAAAGAAAAAAATGTATATAGAAAGAAAAGGTGGATAATTGGAAATAACAAAAAATGTACAGAAAAAGAAACAAGGAAGAATAAAAGATACTAATAACAAAGGGACACGATGCAGGACATTGATGGAAGTGACGAGGAAAGGAATCAAGGATGGAGATGAGAAAAAAGGAAAGAGGAAAGAAGAAAATGCAAGATAAAGGTGAACAGAAGGAGGAAGTAAGTAGTGAAATTAGATAAATACGAAATGAAACAGGCAAAGGGATAAAAGGAAAAGAGAATATAAGACAAAGACAAAAATATGGATAAATGAAGGGAATAAAACAGATGAAAAGAAAACATGTAGAGAGGAAGAGAGGGAGAAGAGAAAAGGAGGACTAGATGAAGGTAGATGGAAATAAGAAATAAGGGAGGGTACACAGGACCTGCACAAGAAAGCTTTAAGAGGAGGAGGAGGAGGAGGAGGAGGAGGAGGAGGAGGAGGAGGAGGAGGAGGAGGAGGAGGAGGAGGAGGAGGAGGAGGGGGTAGGGAACAGTAGAGAGCAGAGAGGGCGAGGCAGGGAAGTAAATGTGCCTGCCAGTCAGCTTCACGGAGCGGAGTACAAGCACAGACACAAAAACTTGCCACGCCACCATATCTCCCTCCCCTCTCCCACTCCCTCCTCTCTCCCCTCACCTACCCTCCCTCTCCCCATCACAACAGCAGAAACGATCACCAGGAAGCAAAGCAGACAAGAAAAATCGCCCAAATCCTACTTTATACTTTCTCCTTTTTCCTCCTCCTTCTCCTCCTCCTCTTCCTCCTCCTCCTCCTCCTTCTCCTCATTCTTTTCCCTGTCTTCCTCACGCAGCCCCACAAACCAATCCAGCCTCCCTCTGCTACTTAACATTCACACTCTCGTCTCTCTTTGTTGCTGCACGCCCCGCAATCCCCTCCAATCCCTCCTTACTCCCTCTCCCCCCACGGACTCCTGACGGCGACTCAGCAAGAGGGAAACAAAAGGCCGCGTCCCTCCACTTGCGTATCACTTTCTTGCTGCAGCTGTCTCGCCGTGCCTGTTTACATGATCTAGTGACGCGCCCACCTGACTGATGACTGAGGAGGAGGAGGAGGAGGAGGAGGAGGAGTGGCAAGGTCAAGGAAGGAGATGAGGACGATCAGAAGGAGATGAAATGATGGTAAAAAGATTGAGTGAATGTTCTCTCTCTCTCTCTCTCTCTCTCTCTCTCTCTCTCTCTCTCTCTCTCTCTCTCTCTCTCTCTCTCTCTCTCTCTCTCCAGTGGGATGATAATGAGTCACAATAACGCCACACAAACACAACATCCATTTAACTTTTGACTCGCCATAAATTCAACTTTATATGGAATCTGTGATATGCGGCTCCCTTACCCCCTCCCCTCCCCCTCCCATCCCCCCTTGCCTAGCCCCTCCCCTCCCTAGCTAGCATTAACATCCCCATCCAACACCCTATAGAGCAATCATGTGTCTCCTGTGTGTGTGTGTGTGTGTGTGTGTGTGTGTGTGTGTGTGTGTGTGTGTGTGTGTGTGTGTGTGTGTGTGTGTGTGTGTGTGTGTGTGTGACTCATACTTCCCTTCCTCCTACTTCCCCCTCACTATCCCAAGGTGATATCTTCTTCCTATCCCCTCCCCTCCTCCCTGACTCCCCATCCTCTCTCCCATCTGCTTCTTCCCTGGCTCCCCACCCTCTCACCCAACCCTCCCCTCCTCCCCCCATCTTCTCCCCTCACCCATCCCTCCTCCCGTATCTTTCCCTCACCGGCTTCCCCCTTCTCCCACACCCCCAGCACACTGCAAGCTTGTTCAAAAGCTCATACCCTCCCCACTCCCCGCTCCCCTCTCCCACCTACCTCCCACCAATACGTTAAGTCCCCCAGCAAGACTAGAGAAAATTTTCAACCACCCTAGAACACCACTACTCTCACTTCCTCTCCCTCCCCCTCTCCCTCTCCCTCCCCCTCCCTCTATATAACTCGCCTTCCATAAAACATAACCGCAACTATAAAGGGAGTTTAATACCGATTCCTACCAAATACAGTTCCCTCGAGTGGCCCTAAATCCTCACACACACAAAATTTTCACAGCCTGGGCGCCAAAACACTTGTTCCCCCCTCCTCCCCAGACCGACCCGTTGCCCCCCTTCCGCCCCTCCCCCACCCCACCCATCGCTGTTCCGAGCCTCGATCCCGCACTTTGTATCACACGCCATCCATTTCACTTACGCGCCTCTCTCCCCCTCACAAAATTCCCCATCCTCCTCCTTTACTAGTTCCCAGGGGATGAGTGACTGAGGATGAAGAGGAGGAGGAGGAGGAGGAGGAGGAGGTTACCTGGAACCCCTGGACTGGGTGGTGGTGGTGGTGGTGGTGGTGGTGGTGGTGGTGGTCTGGGGATGAACGCCAGTCTTGCTTACCTGAGGAAGAAAGAGAAAAGTGTTATTTTTCCTCACAAAGAAAGGTATGGTGAATAATAATGAAAATACTTGTGATGTGAAGAAAAAGGCATAACTTTACAACACACACACACACACACACACACACACACACACACACACACACACACACACACACACACACACACGAAAAAAAAAAACACACATTCCAGCCCTTTCCTCTTCTTCATTTTCTTCTTCTACTGCTTCTTCTAATTCTTCTTTCTTTTTGTTCTTCCTCCTTCTTCTCTCTCCCCCCTTCTTCCCATTCTGTATCACAACTAATGAACAACTTCGCTTCTCAATTCACATCAAAAGGAAACAAAGGAGGAGGAAAAAATATCATGCAGGAAAGAACGAAATAGGAAAAGACGAAAGAGAACATAGAAATAAGGAAGGACATGGCAGAGAGAGAAAGAAAAGATAACGAAAAGGAGAAGGATTGAGGAGTGGAAGGTAAGACAGAAATAAAGGAAATAGAAGAAAAGAAATAGGTGTAAGAAACGGGGGGAGGGAGGGAGGGAGGGAGGGAGGGAAGGAGAGAGAGAGAGAGAGAGAGAGAGAGAGAGAGAGAGAGAGAGAGAGAGAGAGAGAGAGAGAGAGAGAGAGAGAGAGAGAGAGAGAGAGAGAGAGGGGGGGGTATGGAAGGGAATGTGAAAGTTACTCCCCTCCACCACATTCTCTCTCTCTCTATCTCCACCCTTCCACATACCAACCTTGATTTCCCTAAATATTTACTCTCCCCTGAGCCTTCACAACTCCCCAACGCACACATCCCCTCCTGACACCATAACAAAAAACACCCACCACTTTTCTTCCCCCTCCACTTTCTATTGTATTATTCTTTTTTTTTTTCAAGTCAAGCTGTTAGTCAGAAATAATTCCCAAATAGTCAAGCGAGGATTTAAATGACTGTTGTTGTTTTGGATGTCTCCTATTGTAATGTTCAATTTTTTTTTTTTTTACTTTATTTTTTTTTACCATGTACTTAATCAGCATCCTTTCCTAAACAGCTGTGTGAGAATCTAAATACTTATTGCTGTTTGATATACTTTTTTTTTCTTTTTTTCTTTTTTTTTTACCAGATACTTACAATTATTTCGTTAACAGTCATGGAAGGGTCTAAAGGTCTGCTGCTGTGTGGATATCCTCTTAATGCTGTACGATCTAATATCTTTACCAAGAAATTCACTAGATTTATTTCCCCAACAGCCATGCAGGAATCAAAAAATTTGTTGCTCTTTTTGCTAATCACATTACCCTCTTTTTGTTGTACGGTATAATACTTTCAATCAATTAGGTCATTAAAATTATTTACTTAACGGCCATGGAAGGATCTAAAGGTCTGTTGCTGTTCAAATATCTTCTTTCTGTTATAATACCTCAACTTTTTTTTACTATACAGTTAAATACAATCATTTCCTAAGCAGCTCTGCAAGGATCTAAAAGTACGTACGTTGCTCTTTGGTAATCGTATATAATGCAAAATAATCCCCCGTTACTGCCCTCGTAGTCATAACGTCATAACTTCTCTCTCCTCCTCCTCCTCCTCCTCCTCCTCCTCCTCCTCCTCCTGTATCTAACCACCATTCTCATCACCAAACCAGCACAAGAAACACAACATTTTAATAACAATGACGCGTATCCTTTAATGTTCTCTCTCTCTCTCTCTCTCTCTCTCTCTCTCTCTCTCTCTCTCTCTCTCTCTCTCTCTCTCTCTCTCTCTCTCTCTCTCTCTTTCAGAAAAATAAATAAATAAAAAAAACAGCAGCAGCATCTCAGTAATCTCAGTAATTAATTAGATTTCTCCTTCGTTAGGCAGCAGCTTTTTTCCTTCCTGATTCGGAGTGGTATTAGAACAGCTTTTTGTTTCATTATCTGTGCTGTAATCTCCGTCCCTCAGCGATGCGGGAGGTGGTAGGAATGATGAGTACTCTAAGGTTGCGTAAAGTTGAAGGGGTTTTCTTGCATTTCGGCGCTTTGAAAGAGAATCAGTGTGGGGATGGAGGGAGTTTATACTTTGCTGGTGATGAGGAGAAACAGATGAGACTATGAAGATATGAAAGGAAAAGACGTACAGGACAATCAGACAAAAGTGAAATGGAAGGAAAATATATAGATTACAAAATATCGAGAAAAAAGAAAAAAGCTGACAGTTTATACAAAAAAAAGATAAGAAAAGAAAACGACACATGAAGAAGACAAAAGAATAAATAAATAAATAAACAAATACATAAATAAGTAAATAAACAAACAAACAAACAAATAAATAAACAGAAATGAAGACAAGAAAGAAAAAAAATATAACAAACAACAGAATATAGAAACAAGACACGGAAAAACAAACGAACACAAAAGCCATACAAAGAGCACGACAGAGGCAGCAGAAACACAACAAAGACAAGGTATGGAGTGATCACCCATTAGCAAACACGGCAGGCAGCTACGTACAGTCATGACCACCAGTCAGCTGAGTAACACACTGCACTTCCTTCCTCTATGTTTGCTTTCCTTCAATCTTATCTCCGACCTGCTGGGAATCTATCACTTAGTTCTGTAAGGAGACTGCCAGCGGATTAGAGTTTGAGACAGAAGAACGCAAAAAGGTGAATGATGCTGGCTTCTCAAGTTCTCAGTGGAATCAGGACTTGAGATCGAGAGAAAACGGAAAATAAGTCAAGTGTTGCTGGTTGCTCAGATTCTCACCACGATAACACTTCATCAGGGATTCAGGAGAGGGGGCTAAGATCGCAAGGTCGCTCTCTCTATATATATACAAGGCGAGGTGTCTCCCCACTATTGCCTTGATAAATTTATGGGGCGACATGGTAACCTTGTCAATGATGTGCCTCGCCACCACTCGTCACTCGTGAAAGATCCTGCTCATGACCAAGCGCGACGTGGTAAGGATGATACCACCTCGATACGTGTGAAGATAAGGCGCAAAATAGAGACGCAGTTTAAGATCTCGCACCTAAATAGTTGACGGGCACGTGATGGTATTGATAAGTGCGGTGATAAGACGAGAATCAAAGACGCAGTTTACGAACGCACGCCTTAATGAGCTCTGATTATTATATAGATACGTATGAAGATAGGCTGAAAATGAAAGTAGTCACGCCATCACACGTCTTTGACCCCGATGGCTCCACGACCTCATTAAAACTGCCTGCTGCAAGATTCCACAGAGAACAAAAGGAGAGATCAAGTATTTCAATATCACCAATGTTCCCCTGAAGAAGAAAAAAAGTTATCTATTTCCTCATATGTAACAAACTACCGTTATGCCACCATTGGACAGTTAACGCTTTGGCTGCTTTTTGGTACATCTTTCCTTAATTACTAGTCATTCTGAGACATCTTTACTTGTTTTACAGCCACCTCCAATCTTCACAATGAGCAAAAATTGCAAAAATCTATTCTTTTTAATCCCCTTCTTTCTTGCAGACCTTATTTAGATTTCATGCATTACTTCTGGTGCTGTTAATCGTTTCGTATTGCAGAGAGAGAGTTAAATGGATGATGGTTCCTCGAGTGACGCAATGCTGTAATACAATTGCCAGTTAAACAGATGATGGTGGTAAGCCTCGGTGATAACACATGCAGAACCTGAGGGGAGGCGTTGATAGGCTATAAAAAGACGACACGTAACATAACACATAACACAAAGTAACACAGCATACCTAAATAAAGCCATCACTTCGTCACCAGATGAATAAGGCCATCATTCTTCATATTTCCAGCTTGAGTAGGCCTAGGAACCCAGCTTTTTTTTTTCTTTCTTTCTTTTTTAGAGGACAAGGGAGAAGAGAGTCCTGCCACGGGGGAATGATATAAGGGCAATTCCAAGCGAGCCAAAAATAGAAGGACAGACACAGAGGGAGCGGAGGAGAGGAGAGGGAAAAAAGTTGTGAAAAAGATGAAACAGAAATCGCAGCGGTGGTTGTAAGGGCACACCATATTTACAGCTGACATAACCTCGTCCGTCTTGGCCACCACCACCACCACCACCCTCCTCCTCCTCCTCCTCCTCCTCCTCCTCCTATATCCTTTCCTATTCCTCTGCCATAAATTTCCTTTTTTTTTCTCCCTTAGCCTCCATCTTTCTCTCGCGTTCTCTCCCTCCCTGTCTCCCTTTCCCTCCCTGCTGTTCTCAAAGTGCCCTCTATTTTTCTTTTCTATTCTATTCTCTCTCTCTCTCTCTCTCTCTCTCTCTCTCTCTCTCTCTCTCTCTCTCTCTCTCTCTCTCTCTCTCTCTCTCTCTCTCGTACCATTCGGCGCCTGGCCAATATCACGCTCGTCCATCTTCCATCAGTACACAATATGGACAGCTGAAAACACACACACACACACACACACACACACACACACACACACACACACACACACAGAGAGAAGAACACGGCGAACTTCTCATTATTTCAGCGTTTTTTTTTTTTATTCATTTACTTCCCCAATTAAACATTCATCCATTTATACATTCACTTATTTATTCATTTGGGGTGTGCACTGTGGGTGTGGAATATGTTTGTTTGTTTGTTTGTTTGTTTGTTTGTTTGTTTGTTTGTTTGTTTTTTCTACTTTCGTGTTTCTCATTACTGATTCATTCGCCTAAGTAATGCACGTCAAAAGGAAAGGGTTGTAGTAAATGAACAGTAAGAAATGAATGTAAAAAATTAATAAATTCTCAAACTACATTACAATTCCATTTCTTGTTATTATAACTTTCATAAACATCGAATATTTTCTTTCTCTAATTTTTATGATAGATAACTTTCAAGCACTATTCTTTCTTATAAGTAAATGACAAAAAAAAAGAAAGAAAGAAAACAACAATGAAATAAAATTAATATATGAACAAACAAACAAATAAATAAAAAAAAACGTTCAATATACATTCCAAACATTTCTTTCAATTTCCACAATACAAAAAAGTGTCAGTGTTATAAATTTCTTACACACACAAAAAAAAACAGTAACACCAAATAAAAAAGATACAATAAAAAAAAATAATATAACGATCTTGGATACTGTCTTATCTCAGTGAGCGGGATTCGAACCTGAGCCGAATGCCTTGATCTGATTCCTTGGTCGACTCCTGAACCACTAAACCAGCAGAAGAAATAAACCATAAGAGAGAGAGAGAGAGAGAGAGAGAGAGAGAGAGAGAGAGAGAGAGAGAGAGAGAGGGGAGGAAAGTAATTAAAAAGAGGAGAGAAATGGGTGAGATCATATGAATACCTCCCATATCCTCATCATTTCTCTCTCTCTCTCTCTCTCTCTCTCTCTCTCTCTCTCTCTCTCTCTCTCTCTCTCTCTCTCTCTCTCTCTCACTAACTCCCGGAATACAACACAACACACGCCTCCTTCAAAAACCTCCTTCCCTCCTCCTCCTCCTCCTCCTCCTCCTCCTCCTCCTCCTCCTCCTCCTCCTTCTCCTCCTCCTCCTCCTCCTCCTATTTCGTTGTGTGAGGAAAACCCACTTGCCTCATAACTTTGGGATTAACGCAATTTTGCAGAGTGTGGTGGCTGGAGGAGGAGGAGGAGGAGGAGGAGGAGGAGGAGGCTGGGAGAATTGATGATGTGATGAAAATGGGTAAGGAGGAGAGGAAGAGGAAACAGGGAGGGAAACGGAAATTTGGAAATATATGTGAAAAATGCTGAACACTCTCTCTCTCTCTCTCTCTCTCTCTCTCTCTCTCTCTCTCTCTCTCTCTCTCTCTCTCTCTCTCTCTCTCTCTCTCTCAAGACCTGATCACCCAAACTGAACTTTACTACCAGGAGGAGGAGGAGGAGGAGGAGGAGGAGGAGGAGGAGGAGGAAAAAAGGATACAGTAAGTGGAAGAGAAGAGAGACTGGAGGAAAGGTCATTGTGGTGGAGAGAATAAGGGGAAGAAAGGAGGGAAGGAGAGACAGAATGAGAGAGAGGAAAGAAGGAAAGGGACAATTTATGAATGATGAAAGGAGGAGGAGGAGGAGGAGGAGGAGGAGGAGGAGGAGGAGGAGGAGGAGGAGGAGGAGGAGGAGGAGGAGGAGGAGGAGGAGGAAGTGATTCTTCTTATGTGTCCCCTTCCCTAAGTCATTGTCCCCTTCTCCTCTTCCTCTTCCTTTCCATCCCTTCCCACTCTCCCTCATCACCTCTTCCTTTGCAACCCCTTCAGTCCTCCCCCCTCCCCCTCCTCCCCCTCTTCTCACCCCACCCTCCGAAACGGCCAATAGATGTAGTGGTAACAATTGTATACTGATAAATGTGCCTCCCCTCCCCTCCCCTCTCTTTCCTCCCCTCTCTTTACCTCTCTCTCCCTTTCCTCTCTCTCCTCCATTCCCTTCCCATTCCCTTCTTCCCCACTGCTCCCTCACGTGTCATCATTTCCTCCCTTCCTCTCTTTTCCTGGCTATTTCTTCTTTTACCCTCCTCCTCCTCCTCCTCCTCCTCCTCCTCCTCCTCCTCCTCCTCCTCCTCCTCCTCCTCCTCCTCCTCCTCCTTCTACTCCTTCTCTCTTCCTCCACTCCTTGTTTCGTATTTCTGTTCTGTTCTCCCTTCTTTCCTTTCTCCAATGCCAGGCCCTCTCTCTCTCTCTCTCTCTCTCTCTCTCTCTCTCTCTCTCTCTCTCTCTCTCTCTCTCTCTCTCTCTCTCTCTCTCTCAGGAAACATATATTCCTTATTCAACCATTTCCTCGCCTCCTTTTTCATATAAAATTCCGGTGTCCAGCTTCTTGTACCTATTTCTTTACTTTTCTTTCTTCCCTCCCTCGATCCTTCCTTACTAAGACACGCTTGAAGTAGTAGTAGTAGTAGTAGTAGTAGTAGTAGTAGTAGTAGTAGTAGTAGTAGTAGTAGTAGTAGTAGTAGTAGTAGTTGTTGTTGTTGTTTTTCTGGTTCTTCCTTTTATCCTTCTACATGCCTCCTTCTCCTCCTCCTCCTCCTCCTCCTCCTCCTCCTCCTCCTCCTCCTCCTCCTCCTCCTCCTCCTCCTCCTCCTCCACACAAAGAGCATGCCATCACCTATGTCGCCCCGTGTAGCGTTGTGACGTCAGCAAGATCAACGTGAATTGTAATATTAGAACGTGACGTCAATTACTCACGCGTGCGCCGAGAGAGAGAGAGAGAGAGAGAGAGAGAGAGAGAGAGAGAGAGAGAGAGAGAGAGAGAGAGAGAGAGAGAGAGAGAGAGAGAGAGAGAGAGAGAGAGAGAGAGAGAGAGAGACGAACATTATCAATACACACAGACATATACACAAAGGCAACTACTCAGACAGACAAATAAACAAATATAAATAGGAAAAAAAAAAGAAAAAAAAGCACATGGAAAGCAAACACCTCGATTAGCGAAGGAAGAGACTTGACTTGAACGAAAATAGCGCACATCTTTTTTCAATCCATAATAACACTCAATAAAACACATTACGACTAAGGAAACGAGGCGGCAGTAAAAACAACAACAACAACAACAACAGCGAGTTAAATTCGATTACACTGCAAGAGAAGAAAAAAAAATAAGAAGAATAAGAAAAACACGTTGAAGATACAAGGAAAACAAAAGGGAAAGAGACTGTATGGGCTGAGTTGAGGGGAAAAAAGAGAACGTAGGAAGTGAGAGGGGAAAAAGAGGGTAGAGAAAGGTAACTAAGAGGGTGGTGCGCCAAGTAAGGGGACGAGGAATATATGGTGGCCAGGTGTGTGTGAGAGAGAGAGAGAGAGAGAGAGAGAGAGAGAGAGAGAGAGAGAGAGAGAGAGAGAGAGAGAGAGAGAGAGAGAGAGAGAGAGAGAGAGAGAGAGAGAGAGAGAACTCAGTTTATTGCAGCAGAGTTATTGTTAGCGAAGGAACCCGAGGAGGAGGAGGAGGAGGAGGAGGAGGAGGAGGAGGAGGAGGAGGAGGAGGAGGAGGAGGAGGAGGAGGAGGAGGCGGCATGAGAGGTGAAAAAGAGTGTGGTCTCATAAACACAGCCTCTTAACCTCTCTAATTCAGACAGCGGTGCCGACTAACCCTCTCTCTCTCTCTCTCTCTCTCTCTCTCTCTCTCTCTCTCTCTCTCTCTCTCTCTCTCTCTCTCTCTCTCTCTCACACACACTCCCCTCACCTTTACAACTGAACTCACACCTCGCCACACCACAGCACATCACAACACCACTACCTTCATACCATACCCTAAATAAAAAAAAAGTCCCCCCCTCACACACACACACACACACACACACACACACACACTCATACTCTCCCCCCTGACACTCCCTCCTCTCCCTCTCCTCTCTCTTTCTCTCTCTCTCTCTCCCTCGGGGTCTGCGCTACCTCCTGATATGCATTTTCCCGCAGACAACCTAATTTAACTTTGCAAAAATTATCGTGGAATGTATTTTGCTCCCTTTTTCATGCATCAGCGCGGCAGTTGTGCGGCGCGGGAGGAATGTAATGTGCGGGGGTTTATGTGAGCGGCGCGAATTGCAGGCGGAGAAAGAGGAAGAAGAGGAAGAAGAGGAAGAGGACAAGAGGGACCTTTCATTTTTTTGTTTATATCTCAGCAGTATCACAAGAAAATCCTGCGTAATACTGAGGTGCAAATTTCACAGGACCTTCAGTTTTCAGTGAGGGGAGGAAAGCGTGAGTGAGAGGTTGGGAGAGGCAGGACAGGGAGTAAAGAGAAACCATGATGAGTGTGGATGAATGAAAATGCGGTGGTAAAGAGCGTGAAAGAGATGCGGGAAGGAGGAGGAGAAGGTGAAGAGGTGAATGAGTGTGCGGGGTGCTGCATGATGGAGTGGTGGTGGAGGAGGAGGAGGAGGAGGAGGAGGAGGAGGAGGAGGAGGAGGAGGAGGAGGAGGAGGAGGAGGAGGAGGAGGAGGAGGAGGAGGAGGAGGAGGAAAGTAAAAGAAGAGAAACAAAACCTGAAAGATATGTTCAATGAGAGAGAGAGAGAGAGAGAGAGAGAGAGAGAGAGAGAGAGAGAGAGAGAGAGAGAGAGAGAGAGAGAGAGAGAGAGAGAGAGAGAGAGAGAGAGAGTCAAAAGGATGTGAGAGAAAAAAGTTAGGAAATTGAAAACAAATCAAACAAACAAACTCACACACACACACACACACACACACACACACACACACACACACACACACACACACACACACACACACACGGAGGGGGACACATAAACACGATCTCTGCAACACGTGCCAGCAATAAGAGGCAGTAAAGCTTGATTATAACAACGGAAGAGAGGAACCATCACCAGGGGAACACCAATCAGCAGGCACCACCCATTACTCTCTCTCTCTCTCTCTCTCTCTCTCTCTCTCTCTCTCTCTCTCTCTCTCTCTCTCTCTCTCTCTCTCTCTCTCATCCTCTACCATCACTC
Source organism: Scylla paramamosain (assembly GCF_035594125.1). Lineage (NCBI taxonomy): Eukaryota > Metazoa > Arthropoda > Malacostraca > Decapoda > Portunidae > Scylla > Scylla paramamosain. The sequence goes on along the minus strand of NC_087157.1, from coordinate 4,805,242 downwards.
TCCTTCGTCTCCTACTCATAAATGCTTAAACTTCATGATCACCTTCCCCTTCTCTTCATTCTCTCCTCCCCTTCCCTTCCCCTCCATTTCATCCTCATCTCCTCTCCCCCATTCATCTTTACTCCACCTCCCCTCTATTCTAATCTCCTTTCCCCTTCATCCTCATCTCCCCAGCTCTTCATCCTAACCTCCTCTCCAAATCATCATCCCTTCTCCTCATCATTTTTTCCTCCCATTCCCATCTCTCCTTCCCCATCATCTCAACCCCTCTCCGCCGCCACCACCACCACTCCACTCCATAAACAGATTAGCTGATGTAGTCCCACGGTCATGCTTTGTCCTCCTCCTCCTCCTCCTCCTCCTCCTCCTCCTCCTCCTCCTCCTCCTCCTCCTCCTCCTCCTCCTCCTCCTCCTCCTCTCCCTTGACACCTCGTAAAGCCTGTTGAAGTAGGAGCAGTAATAACTCTACTGTGCCTCCTTCTCCTTCCTCCTCTCCCTCCTCCTTCTCTTCTTCTTCCTCTTCCCCCTCCTTCTTCTGGTACTAAACAGAAAGGAGACAGGTGGTGACGGCGGCTGGTAATGAAAGGGGTGAAAAATAAAGGCGCACACACACACACACACACACACACACACACACACACACACACACACACACACACACACCTGTCACAACTTTAACGACATATTCTGAATTCACATAAGAAGTGGTGTTTGTATACTGCCTAAAAGGAGAGAGAGAGAGAGAGAGAGAGAGAGAGAGAGAGAGAGAGAGAGAGAGAGAGAGAGAGAGAGAGAGAGAGAGAGAGAGAGAGAGAGAGAGAGAGAGAGGAAAGGAGAAACAGAAAAAATAGGAAGCAAACACTAAAACAACAACACAAATACAATAATTAAGAGCAAGACAGCAAGGATACAAAACCGAACGATAACAGCAGAACTTACGCCATACACATAGAAGAGAGGAGATAGGAAGGACGATAATGGGAAGAGAAGGAAGGGGAGAGAGAGAGATGAAAGGTCAAAAGGAAGGCATGTGTGTGTGTGTGTGTGTGTGTGTGTGTGTGTGTGTGTGTGTGTGTGTGTGTGTGTGTGTGTGTGTGTGTGTGTGTGTGTGTGTGTGTGTGTGTGTGTGCTGGGTCGGAGGGAGGTCATGTACAAAAGGTGCTGCGAAAGTTACCCGATAACAGGAGCATTTGAGGTCAGGTGGTGTCAAATTAAGGACGGGATAAGGATTGGGGGAAGGAGCAAAGGGGAGGCGCCAGCTGTGGGGGGGGGAAGAGAGAGGGGAGAAGGGAGAGAGGGGAGGAGAGCAAAAGTAGCGAGTAAAAATTATAGAAAAGAGAAAAGTGGTACAGCTGTTTTGCAATTTTAATCTTCCGTGTTTTCTTTTACTCTCTCTCTCTCTCTCTCTCTCTCTCTCTCTCTCTCTCTCTCTCTCTCTCTCTCTCTCTCTCTCTCTCTCGTAATGAACAAAGACGTAAGGAATATCCGCCCAGATTATGACGTAGGAAAAATTATTATCCTTCTTTTCTCTTCCTCCTCCTCCTCCTCCTCCTCCTCCTCCTCCTCCTCCTCCTCCTCCTCCTCCTCCTCCTCCTCCATAATTCCTAGACACACACCTAAACACACAAAGGAACAAGGAATAACACAGTCAGTCCCAAAAATAATAATCTGGCGGCGTGCAGCGGGCGGCAGGTGTCCCGTTCCCGAGCCCCGCCCCCTTTCCTCCCCCGTCTCGCAGTACTCTCCCCATCCCCCTTCCCGTCACCACTCCCCGCCCCCCGCCGTGCAAAGAGAAACATACGCAGGCCCCCACTACTAACATTTCCCCCATTACCACTACTACCCCCACCACCATTACCATATGGGCAATTTATTCTCTCTCTCTCTCTCTCTCTCTCTCTCTCTCTCTCTCTCTCTCTCTAGCTCCTCACTGGGGAGTATCACGTAGCTCTACCCTTCCCCACCTGAGGGAGAACACTGACCCATTATAAGCAGCTGCTAAATTGCATCTGGAATTAATTAATATAAAAACACAGCGAGATTAGTTCATTGATAAATACACTTGTGATGGATGAACGTGATCTCCGCTTGAGTCAAGTGTAGCCAGGATGTTTACGTTCTAATAAGTCGTAGCTACAGTATGAACATAATGAGCAAAGCTAAAGGATGAACGTAAGAAATAGTGTTAAATAAAGAGAAAATAGAAAAAAAGGATAATACGAAAGAAGGAAAAGGGAGGAAATACAAAATTTAAAAAAAAATTATAATTGTCTTTAATACCTGCAATGCTAAACAACTTTTCTTCTCTCCAAATTTTTAAACACTCATTTTTTCACTATGGTTTCTTAAGTGCGTAGTTCTGTGGACTAAACATGATATAAACTCTCTTCCCCAACACTGAACCCTCTCCACCACATACCATCCACTTTTCCACCACCGTCTTTCCTGCCTTACCAAAGCATTTTCTTCCCTACTACCACAACCATCCCTACCTACCACCACCGCCTTTCTTTCCCTGCCTGTTCTCTTCCCCACCAACGTGTCTCTTCCCCACACGTCTGTCCACTTCCCCATCAGCGCCTTTCCTTCCGCCCCGTCCACCTCAGTACACACAGCCTTATCACACGACCTTGAGGGAGAGAACGGTGCAGGGAGGGGGAGTCTGCGGTTCAGAGCCATCTTGTTTGACTGTCTAGCAAGAAAAGAGAGGGGAGAAGGGAGAGGGAGAAGGGAGGAAATGAAAGGAGGATGTTAAGGACGAAAATTCCATGCGTCTCTGGGATTTACGAGACGAGATAATTGCAAAGAGAAATAGAGGTAGAGAACAAAAACGAAAAATTTTAATAAGAGGTGTGGAAGGTTGTTGTTATTATTATTATTATCATTATCATTATTATTATTTTTACTATTATTATTATTATTATTATCACTACTACTACTATTACTACTACTGCTACCACAACTACTACTACCAACATCATAACTTCAAATGTTCTTTTACGATCACCAAAAAGCATACATAATACAAAAAAAAACACAACGAAAGGAAAAAAATAACATAGGAAGGAAATAAGCGTAGAAAACGGAAGCGGGGAGGGCGAAGAAGAGGGAGGGAGGAGGGCGAGAAGATGAGCTTAGCGAGAGAGACAGAGACGGGGGGGAGGGGCGCATGGGGAGATTACAGAGGGGTTGGGAGGAGAGGGGAGGAAAAATAAAGGCGGCAGGATAAAACAAGTGAATATCGCCTGGTGCTTGAGCGAAGATTGATGATAATTCTGTGTTATCATTTACGTGCAAAGGAGGTGAGGAGGGGGGAAGGGGAGGTGGGGAGGGAAGGAGGAGCAGAGAGGATTGGGGGGTAGGGGAGTAAAGAAGACACCCATCTTCTCTGTAATGGCAGCGATAACTCCCCGCCTCGCCTTTCCTATCTACTCCCATTTCCCACTATCACCCACTCCCCTTCCCTCCCCACTAACGCCCACTCCTTTTTCCTCCCCACTAACTCCCCTCCCCACTCACTCTCACTCCTCTTCTGTCCCCATTTCCTTTCACTCTTCTCTTTACCACTCTTACTACTCCTCTCTTTCCTCCGCACTCACCCATTCCGCCTTTTTCTCCCTCTTTATCCCCCTTCTCCCTCCCCTTAACAGTTTCTCTTCTCCCCTTCTCTCCTCCCACATTCCATCCACATATCTTTTCACTTCCACCACTCCATATGCTTCCCCATCACCTACATCCGCTTTCTTCCTTCCTTCCCTATCTCTTGGCTTTTTCCTGACCTTCTCTTCGCCCCATCACTCCCTTAACCTTCACAATTAATTCCTCTCTCTCTCTCTCTCTCTCTCTCTCTCTCTCTCTCTCTCTCTCTCTCTCTCTCTCTCTCTCTCTCTCTCTCTCTAAAAATCCTCCACTTACATCCACAGCCACATCTCCTACCTCCACTACTACTACTACTACTACTACTACTACTACTACTACTACTACTACTACTACTACTACTCCTTATCACGAACAGCCACGTAAGGGACACAAAATCTGCTGTTCTTTGTTCTTCCTTTGCATTAATTTTTGCTCTCGTGTATACAGACTAATCCTTTAAAATGTTTCGCACCATCCCTCCTCCCTCTCCTTCTCCCTCTCCCTACTCCTAACAAAACAATCTTTTTATGAAAACAATCTTTATGATAAGCCACGCAATATCATCACTTCCTTCATTTTTTTCTACGTATAGTTAAAAAAAAATAGAAATAAAGTGCTGTCCCAAAAAATTGGTAACCACTCAGAGACATCTTTTCCTTCCCCGTCTTTCTGTACATATTGTATATAAAGAACAAAGCTCTGAAGACTGTTACTCCCCTCATCAACACAAGCCAAAGTCGCCATCTTACACTGTGAACGCTTATCAACACTCTATGGACTCTCTCAAGAGGGAAGCTTCAAGACACTCCTCCCACAATTTTTGACGATCGTTTCCGACTCTGTTTAGGGACCGGCACTTCAGGGGATTTTTTTCTTCGAAATTTTGTTGCCCAGAGAGAGAGAGAGAGAGAGAGAGAGAGAGAGAGAGAGAGAGAGAGAGAGAGAGAGAGAGAGAGAGAGAGAGAGAGAGAGAGAGAGCCGTCTGCAGTTTTCGGCCTCCCGGAGCCATCATTCTGCCCCAGTAGTCAAATTTTCGCGTGTTTCTGAGCGCGCCAAATTAACGTCTATGTCTCAAAAACACTGCACAACAAAGAATGATTCAAGCACATCCGACACTTCTGGAAACTAGCTTACAGTATTACTCCTTTCATCAAACGTCTTCCCCCTCTCCAGTTCAATGACCTCCCATTAACATGCGTCTGATCACGCCACAACAACGTTAAGTTACACAGACAATGAAAGGAATGTTCTCTTGGGCGAGAGGTACTGCCCGGCAGGTAAGGGACACTACTTGCACCAACTCATTCGTTAAGAAAATCTTATAACTTAGATAATAATGGCTTAAAACGCACACAAGCCAAGCATACTGTGTCCTCAGCTCATAATGATCCCCCTCCTGCTCTTCCTGCTTCCTCACTGATGCCCGTAAGGGTCACGGCTCGTGTTCTACCCTTGGCATTGTAAGCGCGGGACTGAACTTGCTCTCCTCGGCACAGTGACACGAGAACGTGGCAGTGGAAATCATTTTAGCTGACCCAAAACTACACGTCAGTTACGTTGTGTGAATGCGCATTGTTGGCGAGGTTTTCCACGGCTCTAAATGGCTGACAGACCGTGGTGGCGCCAAATGTTAGTGCGATATTAGTGCACAGGTGCTGATGTATGAATTGTGAGCCAAATAATAGAGATAAATGACTGATAGAAATTAATACTTAGAGAATTAAATATACTAATCACATAAATGTATTACTTCTATGGTTTTGAAAGGAGTCTTCACTGCAGTGATTCAGCTTCATTAATTGAAAAGTGCATCACTGCGGCTAATGAAAAATAATCATAATTTTATATTTTGTTTCATTCTTGTATCTGATTGGCTAAAGACCTTATCACATTCTAGAATCGAGGCCTCTGATTGGTGCGCCTGGTGGGTGCCGAAGTTTTTAGCTCCAAGCTGCTGAGCGCTCCAAGAAGGGGGCGCAAAGGTATACCATACCCTCTGACGAACAGGTTCCCAGTAAGACTGTGCAATGCCTGGATTTTCTACTGAAGATTGTGGCACAACACTCCATAATACGAGATTCAACAACAACAAGAGGAAACAACAAGCAATGGACGCCCAAGAGACCCTCGGTGAGAAGGGGAACGGGAAGGAGAAAGTGACCAAGAACAACAAGAAGAGGCGGCTGGAGAGCCTCGAAGACTGCACCAGCCACGAGAAGACGGTCACTGAAGGCTGTGCAGAGATGAAACACCGTGCCAAAAGAAGCAAGGGAGGAGATAAGAGCCGCACGAAGAAAGCGGATCGTGAGCAAGAAGTTTCGAAACACAATAAGAATAAGAAAGTGGATGGCGTTGAAGGGGTTACGGAACACAAAATTCAGAGGCACGGGAATGACATCAAAGACAAGAAAACGATGAGTACTGAATGTTTTTATCCGATTATGGACCGCACCAAGAGGAAGAGGCAGAATAACGACGATGACGAGAAGCAGGACAAGAGAAAGAAGCACGACACGGAGGAAACGAAAAACCAGGACAAGAAGAGGAAGAGGCAGGTCAAGGAGGACGACGAGAAGCAAGACAAGAAGAGGAAGCGGCAGGTTAAGGAGGAAGACGAGAAGCAGGGCAAGAAGAGGAAGAGGCAGGTTAAGGACGACGACGCGAAGCAGGACAACAAGAGGCAGAGGCAGGACACGGAGGACGATGAGAAGAAGGACAAGAAGAGGAAGAGGCAGGACGCGGAGGACGACGAGAAGCAGGCAAAGAAGAGCAAGGGAGAGGGCAGGAGAGAACGAAAGAAGGGGGGCAAGATGGATTGCTGTCAATGCGTTAGGCACGGCATCAAGAGATGGAAGATGAGAGGGTGGTATAAAGACGACGTGGTGAGGCTGATGGTGGATGCCAAGAGGGTCAGCAAGGAGAGGAACGTGAGCAGGTGGTGCCGTTTTAATATTGGGGAACAAAACCTGGTGTACGCGACCGTGCGCGGCCACGGGTGCCTTGTCCAGCTTGACAGCGGCTCCTCATGCAGCCTCATGAAGCTGCCACTGGCCCGGAAGATGGGAATCGTTACGGGGAAGCACGAGACGGTGAAGAAATACTTATTTACCTGGGCTGGCATGCTCGAGTTGGACGTGATCGAGCTGGACGAGGTGGTGGTGATGCTGCATCGCGAAGTGGCGGTCAACACGCGCATGACGGTCATTGTACGGGGGGATGTGAGAAAGTACCCCTTCAACCTAATAGTTATGTCCATGAGCCGCCTGCTGGAGGCCGAGGTGCGGCAGGAGTTCCATCCCGACGACAGCAGCATCCTGTTCCTGCGTCACCCAAAACGTCTACGGCGGAGACAACCTTCGGACACACAACGCAAAACTTTCATGTTTGCCGCACGAGCGTTAGGCATCGAGGAGCCGCTGACGGTGATGGTGAACACTGGTAACGTGTCAACATTTTCTATCACTAAGACTGGTCAGGACAAGATGCTGTGCAGGAAAGGCAAATCGACTGTGCCGCCGAAACGAGTCCTGTTGCACTTTGGCAGCGGCACAGACACTCTGCGAAAGATGGACACGATATACATGCGCCACTGGTTTGACTTCGTGTTTGGACGAACGCTGCTGTGTAAATTACAAGCTGCGATAGATTATGATGATTTGTCCATGACCTTGACGCTCAACGGAAAACGATATCGCTTCGACATCCTCACTCACGTCCTCCGTCTGCGTACGCCCAGTGGTGCCGCGTCCACTCAGCCTCCGCCTTGATTTTATTGATTGATTGATTTTTTTGTTTTGTTTCGATTTGTTATCCATCAGGGAGGTCAGCAGAGGCAAGAAATAGATGAATAAAAATCCCGCTCAAAGAAGATCCCAAAACGAAAATAGGAGCAGTGAATAGAGTAGAAAAAATAGTCTGGATTAAGGATATAAAACTGTGTTCTTCATTAAGGATATTAGACTAAGGAAACGAAGATTATGGAGAGTAAATCAAGGTTATTAAGATAAAGGATAGTAGATTAAGAAAATAGTCTGGATTAAGGATACTAGTTAAGAAAATAGTCTGCATAAGAAAATATTACACTAAGAAATGAAGATTAAGGA
>NC_087157.1:4787500-4792500 GCF_035594125.1 Scylla paramamosain | reverse complement strand
GAGAGAGAGAGAGAGAGAGAGAGAGGAAAAGAGCATTGTATATGACATTCTCTGTTTCTGCTGCAATGTACGCACAACAGTTATTATACGTAGGAGCACACTGCTATATATGAAAACACACAAAGCACACACACACACACACACACACACACACACACACACACACACACACACACACACACACACACACACATCCTCTTTAAAAGCTGAACCCAGACTCCAACGCAGCCAGCTACGCCTTTCCCCCCAACTCCCTCACATCTTTACCCGTTCCACCTCCTCCTTGCCCTCCCCCAACCTCCCCAAAGCGACCACCGCCCAGCTCCTCTTCCACGACCACCGTCAAAACACCCAAAGCTGCACAACCACGCATCCTCGTCCAGTGACAACTACCCACAATGCAACAGAACTCGAGGGGGTATTAACCTGGAGAATCAAGGTTAAGAAGGATAAGGAAGAAGACAAAATGAGAGTAAAAAACGAAAAAAAAAAAAATCTAGATGCCATTGTTATCTTCTTATCATTCCTGCTGTGATTCATTGTTGGTGCCAGTTAATAACAACACCTGAGAAGACTCCTCCTCCTCCTCCTCCTCCTCCTCCTCCTCCTCCTCCTCCTTCTCCTTCTTCTCTTCCTTCTTCTTCTTCTTCTCCTTCTCCTCCTCCTCCTCCTCTTAGATACACAAGACACTTATGGTATGGGTTGAGATATCACTAAAGAATGAAAAGTAAGATTATTTTTCTTTTTTCTTTTCCTTCACCGTCTTTCCAGTGCTATTTCCGTTACTCGAACAAAGAACAGATACTTATTTCCTGCTACCTTACCATTAAAAACATTCATGTCAACTGTCAACCTCCTGCTTCCTTAACACTATTACTGCTAAACTCTTCTTTTCTCTCTCTTTCTGTCTATCACCTCCAAATGTTCAAACTTATTTTACATTTATTTCTGGACTAATTTCTCATAAGCAAACATCTGTAACCTAGGAAAGACAGAATCAGCCTTCTATTCTCTTATCCCATGTGTCTCTGCAAACATTATGGTGTTCTGAATATGAGTAAAGGACATTCTCAGCAGTAAAAAGGATTAAAACTTACACCCATCACCAGTTTGCAGTCTCTCCACAATTCTAACTAAAGAACAAAGAAACACCATCCTCCTCCAGTCATCTCAGTCAGCTGCACGTCTGTTCCAGCCACTCCAGCAAATCTTCCTATCTTGCCTTCCCATCCTCAGCCAGACCAACCGAGGAAAGCTTCTAATCTCTCCGTCTAGTAACTTATAGATTAGACAGAACTAAACTGGCCAACAAGCTGTTTGAGTCTTTACCTGATCTTTTAGGAGCGGCAAAGTTGAGCGGGACACACACACACACACACACACACACACACACACACACACACACACACACACTCTCTCTCTCTCTCTCTCTCTCTCTCTCTCTCTCTCTCTCTCTCTCTCTCTCTCTCTCTCTCTCTCTCTCTCTCTCTCTCTCTCTCTCTCTCTCTCAGATTTTTTTGTTCTTGGCCAGTCTCCCTAACACAGGTAGATAGATACACAGAAAAGTAGATAGATAGATAAATAGATAGATGCACAAATGGACAGATAGATGGACATAGATAAGATAGATAGATACATAGATAGGTAGACAGACAGACAGACAGACAGACTTGCAGTGTCTAATAGAACTAATACACTTGTTTTCCTTTTTTTCTTTCTTTTTTTTTATCTCAGTCCGATACTCCTCTTTCCTCATCCACCACCACCACCACCACCACCACCACCACCACTACCACCACCACCTCCCTCTCCTCCTCCTCGACGCGTATCCTTATCTGAGCCCTGAGGAGTTAGCAGCTCAGCACGCCCCTTCAGCAGCAGCTCGTGTCGCCTGCTGCCTGATAGTTCTCCCTGAATTCAAACACTCGCTCTTGCATCATTATTGCAAACCAGGCCCGTGGAGGATGCGATTCCATTATTCGATTACATGACGATTTGGTAACGTACGTCCTCTCTCTCTCTCTCTCTCTCTCTCTCTCTCTCTCTCTCTCTCTCTCTCTCTCTCTCTCTCTCTCTCTCTCTCTCTCTCTCTCTTCTGTTTTTGCTTGGGTGTTACTACGTGATCAATTCTCTCTCTCTCTCTCTCTCTCTCTCTCTCTCTCTCTCTCTCTCTCTCTCTCTCTCTCTCTCTCTCTCTCTCTCTCTCTCTCTGTGTGTGTGTGTGTGTGTGTGTGTGTGTGTGTGTGTGTGTGTGTGTGGTTCCAGGAATATTATCGGATTTCTCTCAGCATTTTAATTGTAAAGCAGAGGATATCTTATTAATTCTGCGTTTTTATTTCATTTCTATTCACATTTTTCGTTATTTCGCAGATTACTATTATTATTATTATTATTATTATTATTATTATTATTATTATTATCATCATCGTCATTAATATTACCAATGTCGTGTTCACTGTTATCATTATCATCACGAGAGTCATCCTTTACTTTCTCCTCAGCAGTAACAGAACACGAGAAAACAAAAGTGCGTGAGAAATGAACTAAAAGCGAGGAAGTGAGGAAGGCAGGAAGGGACAGAAGAGGAGGAAGGTAGGAAGGAACGCAGAGAGCAAAGGGAGAAAGGGTGACGGGGAGAAGAGGGAGAGGGGAGGGAGAGGGAAGAGCGAGGAATAAGATCTATTTCCTTTGTCTTCCTCCTTACATCCCTTTGCCTCCATTCTTCACGTCATTAATCTTAAGCCCTCTCACCTCACATTCCTCTTCCTCTCCCTCCTTCTTCTCCTCCTCCTCCTCATAGATCTTTCTCCCTCGTAATCTGTCCTTCAGCACCTCCGCCTCTCTCTCTAACCTATTCCTCTTCCTCTCACACTAAATAGCCTCTACGCTCTGCAACTCTCACCCTCACTCACACTTACATGTCCATCCCTATACACCTCTCACCTCCCATATATATATTTCACTATCTAACCTAACCTCCATTTATTTGACATGGCTAACCTGACCTAACCTAACCTATAAACTATTAATCTTTCAACTCCTCTTCCTTTCACTTCCCTTCCCTTCATCCTTTATTGCATACGATTCACCCCTCCCATCCCTCCTTCTCCCCTTTCCATATCCTCTCCCTCTATCACTTGTCCCATACACATAAGCCCTCTCCCTCCAGTTCCTTCTTTATCCTCTCAAAACTGTTCTTCTTTCTCTTCTCCCCTCTCACACTCATCCCCTCCTCCACGTCTTCTCTCACGGCCCTCCATTTCCCTCCCTCACCCATACAACTACTCTTCTCCTCCTCTTCGTCTCCCCTCACGCCCTTCCCCACCCTCATACGTAAGCAGCAATGAGGCCCCGCGGGAGTCAGTCATCACGGACACTCCCTCCTTCCGAGTTCACTTCTAATTGGTGCTGACAATCGCCTTGGGGACGCCGCCTTCACCCTACTGATGCTTACACCCTAACCCACCCCTGATCAACCTCTCTCTCTCTCTCTCTCTCTCTCTCTCTCTCTCTCTCTCTCTCTCTCTCTCTCTCTCTCTCTCTCTCTCTCTCTCTTAGGTAGGTGTGTTTCATACAGGGACTGCCACGTGTAAGCCTGGTCGCTTCTTGCAGCTTCCCTTATTTCTTATGTTCTTATGTTCTTATGTTCTCTCTCTCTCTCTCTCTCTCTCTCTCTCTCTCTCTCTCTCTCTCTCTCTCTCTCTCTCTCTCTCTCTCTCTCTCCAGCATCCCCACCTGCCCATCCCCCCGTCACCTTGCTCCCCTCACCTCGCCTCACCTCACCCAATTAAGAAATGGTTTCGTCTCCTTGTCCAAATCCCTTCTCTCTCTCTCTCTCTCTCTCTCTCTCTCTCTCTCTCTCTCTCTCTCTCTCTCTCTCTCTCTCTGCAGTCACTCAAGCCACACAAAGGCCTTATAGTTAATGTTCCCGAGGCGTCACATCCAGGAAGGCGCCCGCCCGCCCACGCCCGGCCTTCTGCAGCCTCTAAAGCACTGCTGGGACGCGGGCGTGGGCGTGGGCGGGGCGTGGGTCGTAAAAGTGAGCTGCCGCCTGTCAAGCTTCGCACTGCGTCAGGCTATGGAAGGTGAAGGCGCCCGCTGTCCCCTGGTCTCTCTCTCTCTCTCTCTCTCTCTCTCTCTCTCTCTCTCTCTCTCTCTCTCTCTCTCTCTCTCTCTCTCTCTCTCTCTCTCACACACACACACACACACACACACACACACACACACACACACACACACACACACACACACACACACACACACACGAAGGAGGAGAAGGAAGTGGAGAAAGAGAAAATGAGAGAAAGAGAAAGAGAAAGAGAAAGAGAAAAAGATAAACAAGAACAACATGAAGAAGGATACTGGCTACTTTACACACACACACACACACACATACACACACACACACATACACACACACACACACACGCACGCACGCACGCACACACACACACACACACACACACACACACACACACACACACACACACACACACACACACACACACACACAAATTTAATCAGAGTAGTCGACGAGGAGAGGAAAAAATCTCACACTGCTCTCTCTCTCTCTCTCTCTCTCTCTCTCTCTCTCTCTCTCTCTCTCTCTCTCTCTCTCTCTCTCTCTCTCTCTCTCTCTTCTTCCTATCAGGGCAGGGAATTTTCTCATCCTCATTTTCTCTCCCTTGCCTCTCCTTAAGGTCCCGCCCTCCTCCCTCACGCCTCTTCCCGCCCCTCCTCAATTTTCCATTCACTCACACTGTGCGCTGTTTTCACTCCATTTGTCTTCATATGTAGTCGTGTAATCTCTCTCTCTCTCTCTCTCTCTCTCTCTCTCTCTCTCTCTCTCTCTCTCTCTCTCTCTCTCTCTCTCTCTCTCTCTGCTTAGCAACCCATGTTCAGTGTCCCATCCATCCGTCTTGACAGAGAGAGAGAGAGAGAGAGAGAGAGAGAGAGAGAGAGAGAGAGAGAGAGAGAGAGAGAGAGAGAGAGAGAGAGAG
>NC_087157.1:4772500-4782500 GCF_035594125.1 Scylla paramamosain | reverse complement strand
GGAAGGGCTGGGTAGATGAGGGAAATGATGAAGGATGAGGTGGATAACGAAGGTGAAGGTAAGTGATATGTTGATGTAAAGAGGAATATGAGTACGAGCGGGAGACGAGGAGAGGAGAGGAGTATGAAGAACAACAACAACAACAACAACAACAACAACAACAACAAGAAAAAGGAGGAGGAGAACAACAATAAGAAAACAAGAACGAGATTAAAAAGAACAAGAAGAAGGAAAGAAAAAATAAATAAATAAATAAAACAACGATTATCAAAAATATGGAGAAGAAAAGAGACACACTACAAGAAACAGAAGCAGGAATAAAACTGAGACCAGAAGAAGGAAGAAAAGGAAGAAGAGGAGGACGACAGAAGGAAACATTGCTGGTATAAGAAAGAAATATCATCTGCACTCATCTACACATACACCACAGTCATGCACCCACACTCCCCTGCACACTCTTCCCCTGCCTCTGCCCCTGCCCCTGTCCCTGCCATTACCCCTTAACCCTACCCTGCCCCAGCACTCTCTTACCTACCGCTCAGCCTAAACTAGCAAAGGTAAACAAACAAATTAGTATACTGTAGTCAAAACAGGATTCTTTTTTAACTCCATTATTCACCTCTCTCTCTCTCTCTCTCTCTCTCTCTCTCTCTCTCTCTCTCTCTCTCTCTCTCTCTCTCTCTTGATATATGTGTACGTGTACCAGACGTGAATCTCGGAACGTCCATTTAATCACGTCTTATCACTACCTGTATCATGGTCTCTCCCCCCTTCCTCCACCATGCACCCCCCAACACATCCTCACTCTTCTCCCCTCCATCTCCCTTCCACCCTCATACACCTCCCTCTTCTTCCCTCCCTTGCATCTTTCACTCCTTTCCCAATACCCGTTCCTCTCCCTAACACCCCAAACACCCTCTCTACCCTTCCCTTGCACCCCAAAACACCTCACTCTGTTACTCCACAATGTTTTCTCCCCTCCCTTGTACCTCCTCCACCTCTACCACTACCACTCCCACCTCCTTCCCTCCTCTCTCCTCCACCCACCACCTAGGCTTTCGGGGCATCGTGGAGGTACAGGGGAGGGAAAAGTTTACCGGATGTTCTAAATGCAAATTACCTCTCTTTTTTCTTAATTTTGTTCGCCACACCTGCCTAGTAATACACCTGTCTGGCTACATGATGGTTATTACTACTGTTGTTGTTGTTATTGTTGTTGTTGTTGTTATTGTTGTTGTTGTTGTTGTTGTTGTAGATGTTATCATAATTTTCGTTGCTAGTTTGTATGTTTTTTTTTTTATCCATTACGTGTAAAGTTACAAAATTATATAGTTTAGTGTACCATAACTGTTACATTGTTCTCTACTTTTCCAGGAGGAGGAGGAGGAGGAGGAGGACGAAGAAGATAGCGACATTAGGGCAAGTCCGTGTGAGGCCAGCTGCGTCCTAATACCTAATACTCCTTTTCCTCCCTCCTTTCCTTTCTTCCTTCCTTCCTTCCTTCCTCTCCTTTTCTCACTTCTACTTCTACTTTCCCTTCTCTTCCCCTACCATCACCTCTTCCTCTCCCTTTACACTCCTTATCTATTCCCTCCTATCACTTTCTCATCATATTCCGTTTTCTCTCTTCCCCATCATCTCTCCTTCCTCCCCTGTCTCTCCCTCCCTCTCCCTCCTCTATGATTATGCTTTCCTCTCCACGACAGTATTGGTAATAGAGGCCTTAACTACCCGATAAACAGCTGACTACACACACACATGGTCTCTCTCTCTCTCTCTCTCTCTCTCTCTCTCTCTCTCTCTCTCTCTCTCTCTCTCTCTCTCTCTCTCTCTGTTATTTGATTTACTGACAAAAATGCAGGTTTTACTCGTACGTGATACAAAATTCTCTCTCTCTCTCTCTCTCTCTCTCTCTCTCTCTCTCTCTCTCTCTCTCTCTCTCTCTCTCTCTCTCTCTCTCTTGCTCTCTCCCTTCTCTTTTTTATATTAACAACGTGATTCAAATTCTCTCTCTCTCTCTCTCTCTCTCTCTCTCTCTCTCTCTCTCTCTCTCTCTCTCTCTCTCTCTCTCTCTCTCGCATGATTCAATAACGGCGGCTGGTGACAGGACTGACCCCTCACTCGTATATTATTACAGGCCGGGAGGGAGCGAAGGAGGGAGGGAAGGAATGAAGGGGAAGGAAGGGAACAGACAACACTAAACAGGAAACATACAAAACGCTAAAATAGATGAGAAAGGAAGCAGAAAATAGAGGGAAAAAGGAGGAACAATAGATGAAGGAAACTGAAAATAAAGAAAGGAGGAATCAGAATTTAGAAAACGGGTAGGAAGAGAACTGTATACGAAGATTAAAATGGATAATTGAAAAGAAAACGAGCATAAAAGGGTAATATTTACGAAAGAAAACCACAGTGTAATGAGGAGAGACTGAAACAGATGAAATAAAGGGAAAAGATAAGCAAGATTAGATAAAGAGAGAGAGAGAGAGAGAGAGAGAGAGAGAGAGAGAGAGAGAGAGAGAGAGAGAGAGAGAGAGAGAGAGAGAGAGAGAGAGAGAGAGAGAGAGAGAGAGAAATGGCATCATCAGGCGTTTACATCACTCAAGAGAGAAAGTGAGTGAGGGGAAAGAGGGAGAGAAAGAGAGGGAAACAAGGGTAAAACACGTCACTACCAGGAGGAGGAGGAGGAGGAGGAGGAGGAGGAGGAGGAGGAGGAGGAGGTCAGTCATATAACAAACCACCAGCCTCCTCCTCCCTTCGCTCTCTTCCTCCCTTCCCTCCATACCTCAAACACATTCCCCTCTCCCCTCCCCTCCCATCTCCCCTCTCCCCTCTCCCCCCATCAATCAGGCTCAATCAGGCGGTCAATCGCCATACTTTATATATATGAAAAAAGTTGAGCAGATTTTTTCGCCTATCACCATCCCATTCTCCCCATCCCCCTTTCACCCCCAGACCTACACCCTGACCTCCCCCAATCCTCCCCTCCTGCTGCGTGATACCTCGTGTACTAGTAGGGGTTGGGTGGGGGGGATAGAAGAAGAGGAACGAGAGGTGGGGGAGACGGGAAAGGGAGATGGAAACAAAAGAGGAGGAAAAAAGAGGAGGAACGAGAGGAGAGAACGGAATGAGGAATGTAAGAAGAGAAATGGGCAGGAGGAGGAGGAGGAGGAGGAGGAGGAGGAGGAGGAGGAGGAGGAGGAGGAGGAGGAGGAAGAGGTTGATTGGATGGAAGGTAACGCGCGGATCACAGCGGGCGAAGGGAAAAAGAAGGAAATGCACAGCGATATATGAGAGCAAAGATGACAAAATGGGATGGATAGCGGAGGGAAACTGTGGCTGGCTGACTGTTGGAGGAGGAGGAGGAGGAGGAATACAAAGGAATACAAAGGAAAGAACAGACAGCAACAGCCTTACTGGGCCTAACGAGGCTGTCTGTGTCTATTCTACCACTACCACTACAGATTCTAAGAGTTAGAGGATGGAGGACACTAGGGGTCAAGGAAGGAAAAACAGGAGAGTATAGGGAGGAGGAAAGGCTAAGATGTGATAGGAAAGGATGAAAGAGAAATTATACTATTCACTACAGGAGGAGGATGAGGAGGAGGAGGAGGAGGAGGAGGAGGAGGAGGAGGAGGAGGAGGAGGAGGAGGAGGAGGAGGAGGAGGAGGAGGAGGAGGAGGAGAAGGAGAAGGAGGAGAAGGAGAACAACAACAACAACAACAACAACAACAACAACAACAACAACAACAACAGCAACAAATGAAAACAAGAAAATCAGAAAGGAAATGAGAAGAGAGAATAATAATTAACAAAGAACAATAATAATGTCAAAAAAATATATGAAGATCACCACACAGGTTAGACGGAGGAGCAGGACGACGACGAAGAAGAAGAAGAGGAGGCGAAGGAGGAGGAAGAGGAGTCATGCGAGAAAGGCAGAGAGCGACGCAGAGGGCACAATTTCATTATGCAGTTCATCATCCACCTGCCTGATCCTCCTGCCATCTCCCCCTCACCTGCCACGCTGCCCAATTAGCGCCACCTGGCCACCACACTCACCTGGAACAAATGGAATAAAAGTATCAATATCACAAAAGAAATAAAGAAAAAAAGAATCACCAACACAAAATAAAAACGAATATCAACTATTTTTCTTTTCATTTCTACAACCAATACACATTTTTTTTTTTTCCTATGGCACTTATTGGGCAGACATTTAAAAGGACACTATAGGATCCTGAAGGCCTCTCCATCTCTAATCACTCCCCGTTCTATTCTCCATCCACCCCTCCATCCTTCCTTCCCTCCACTCTTCTCTCCTCTCCCTTCTTTCTTCTTTCCCTCCCTCTTTTCCCCTCCTGTACAAAGGGTCAATTAGAACAACACAAGAAAGAAGAGAAGGATGGAGGCCTCTTACACCCACTCCTCTTTCCCCCCTCTCCCTCCCTCCTCCTTCAAACCACTCCTTCGCCAATCATAACAAGTCCCAATACAGTCTCATCTCCAATCTCTCCCTCCTCCTCTCTCCTCCTCTCCCTTCCTCTTAGGCCTCTTGAGAGAGAGAGAGAGAGAGAGAGAGAGAGAGAGAGAGAGAGAGAGAGAGAGAGAGAGAGAGAGAGAGAGAGAGAGAGAGAGAGACTCGCAATAGAGGTCAAACAATCAGCCTTTTTTTAATTGTTCGTCACCTTTAGTTACTCCTGACGGTGAATCAAAGGCCATCAGGTTATAGCCTCTCTCTCTCTCTCTCTCTCTCTCTCTCTCTCTCTCTCTCTCTCTCTCTCTCTCTCTCTCTCTCTCTCTCTTTCTCTCTCTCTCGAACACAAGGTCAAAGGTAGAATTCCATGAACGGAGAGATAAAAAGCATAAGGAAAAGATAAAAAAGTAAAGAAATATGAAAAGATAATGTAAGAGAGAGAGAGAGAGAGAGAGAGAGAGAGAGAGAGAGAGAGAGAGAGAGAGAGAGAGAGAGAGAGAGAGAGAGAGAGAGAGAGAGAGAGTCAAAAGCTATCATGACGGTCTGAAATCAGTGAACGAAGGGAGAGGAACATGAGAGAATGAGAGTGAGTGAGTGAGTGAGGAAGGGAATAAGGGAGAAGAGAAACAGTGAGAGGGTAGATGGAATGGAAGTTGCCTGTTGCTGTTGTTGTTGTAGTTGTTGTAGTTGTTGTTGTTGTTGTTGTTGTTGTTGTTGTTGTTGTTGCGGTTTTATGGATGGATGGATGGATGGATGGATGAATAACTGCAGTAATGATGTTTAGGTGATTGACTTCTCTGTTAGTAGTAGTAGTAGTAGTAGTAGTAGTAGTAGTAGTAGTAGTAGTAGTAGTAGTAGTAGTAGTAGTAGTAGTAGTAGTAGTAGTAGTAGCATTAGAAGAAAAAGAAGTACAAGAAGTAGAAGTAGAACCAGTAGAGGTAGTGATCGCGGTGGTGGAGGTGGTGGTGGTGGTGGTGGCGGGGGGTCATACAAGTAACGTAGTACAGAGGTGCTCATGTTACCGTGCGGTCGGCGAGGAACACAGCAAAGGGAAGGTGACCGAACTGCTGAGTGGCTGACTGACTGAATGGCTGATAGCGCTGAATGGCCGACTGATTGGCTGACTGGATGATTGAATTCAGCCTTAAGCCACGGTGATTCATGCATTGCGAGTGAGAGGCATCATGCATCTCACTAACTCCTCTCTTATGACTGACTGACGCTGACTGACGCTGACTGACGAGACAGGGTGTGTGGAACTGTGGCGGCTGATTGGCTGAGAGGACAGATGCACAGATGGACGGAGAAAGGGAGGAAAGGTTAGAGAACGCTAAGATAGATGGAGATTTGTAAAAAGTGCCGGAGAGGGATTTGGGATAGCACGAATAGAGAACTGATACGAAAATTGAAAGCAGTAAAGGATTGATAGAGGAATGGATAAAGAAATAAAGGAAGGAAAGAGTGAAGGGAAAGGAGGACGGGAGAGAAAGAAAATTAAGAGGTTACACTGATAAAAGAGAATGGGGAAAACTGATATAAAAAAAAAAAACGGAAATGAGTAAATGATGGATAGATGGATAATTCAAGAAATGAAAGAAGGATGAAATGACGGACTGAAGGGCGGTAAGGAGGCAAGGGAAAAAATAACGTGTTTGTGACAGAAGAGAGTAAGAAAGAATTGTTAAAAAAAAGTGAAGGAAAAGAATGGAAAAGGAAGAAGGAAGGAAAAGAAGGAATAAATAAAAAAAAGGAAAAAAGAGAAACTGAAAAAAAATTAACTGCTAGTGGGCAAGAAGGAAGGAGAGGTGAAAAAATTAACTGCTAGTGGGAAAGAAGGAAGGAGAGGTGAACAGGTGAAGGAACAAATGAAAGGATGAAGGACAGACAGAAAGAGAGGAGGCGTCAGACTTAACACCTGATCCGTTCTCGTCACGCTCACCTCTCCCTTCACTCTCCCTCCCTCTCACCCCCACGACCCACGCTTCACCCCCTTCAGTAACGCTGCTCTACCTCTCCCTCTCCCTCAGTCAATCACTCTCCCTCTCCACTCTTCCCTCTCTCTTTCTCTGCTTTTCTCTTCTTGTATTACCACGTCCCCTCACCTGCCTTTCATGCATTGCTCTCTCTCTCTCTCTCTCTCTCTCTCTCTCTCTCTCTCTCTCTCTCTCTCTCTCTCTCTCTCTCTCTAGCGGCCATGATGCATGATATTGCGTCCATCACTGGTATTGGTCATCCCACACACACACACACACACACACACACACACACACACACACACACACACACACACTTATGTAAGCAAGGAACGAATACATGCTCGTACATTATGGCGATGCATAGATACACACACACACACACACACACACACACACACACACACACACACACACACACACACGTACATGGAGAGGTGGAGTCTGCGTATACTCGTACACCATGAGTCACCGGAAACGTTCCCCACCCTGCCGTCACCATCATTACTGCCACCACACAGCGGCACCATCACCACAGCCACCACCACCACCGCTAACATCATCATCATCATCATCATTACTGTCATTACTACCAGAGCACAGCGGCACAGTCACCACAACCAACACCATTATTGCCGGCAACAACAACAACAGCAGCAGAAGCAACACCATCATCATCATCATCATCATCATCATCATCATAATCATCATCATCTCACCGCTCCACTATTAGCACCAGTAACGAAAACAACCACCACCACCACCACCATTGTTTCAAAACAACACCATTTCGCAACTCAGCGATGACACATACGCAATAGTAGTACATCGCATCATCATCTCTCTCTCTCTCTCTCTCTCTCTCTCTCTCTCTCTCTCTCTCTCTCTCTCTCTCTCTCTCTCTCTCTCTCTCTCTGTCTCTGTCTCTCTCTCTCTCTCTCTCTCAAATCCACTCGTTCAAGAAAAGTGGGTCGGTTTCTCGTAAGCTAAGTGCCTGTGTGTGTGTGTGTGTGTGTGTGTGTGTGTGTGTGTGTGTGTGTGTGTGTGTGTGTGTGTGTGTGTGTGTGTGTGTGTGTGTGCATGCGCGCGCGCGCATGCGTGTGTGTGCATGACCTTCCATCTACTACCACTCCACACACACACACACACACACACACACACACACACACACACACACACACACACATCGAATATTACATAACTCTCTCCACCAAAAACAAACACAAAATACAAATTGATATTCCTCCTCGTCTCTCCTCGCTTCTCCTCTCCTCGCCTTGCCACGCCGAAATGTTCCACCAACAGTTTCCTTCCATAAATATTTTTCCTTGTGCAAAATGAAGAAACTTTGCCACCATCGATAAAGTGGCTTAGTATCACCGCCCGTTTTCTCTCTCCCTCCCCACCACCACAGCATGTTTCAACCAGCACTAAAATAAAGGAATAAAATAAAATACAGTAACTGAAAAAAAAATAACATACCACAGTACAGAGAATAAAATGTCTCATACACTACTAAAAAAAAAAAAAGTGAACACAATCTATATACGAGTATATAAAAAATACAATAAAAATAAAACAGTAGCGTAACAAAACACCCCACAGTATAATAAAAAAAACTCGTACACAAACAAAAAAAATACAGAAAAAAAATACTAATAAAAAAACAAGCAAAATTATCAAAAAGTGGAGAGAGAGAGAGAGAGAGAGAGAGAGAGAGAGAGAGAGAGAGAGAGAGAGAGAGAGAGAGAGAGAGAGAGAGAAATATATCTCACGTTACAGAAAAAAAGCATACATACATATTTTTTTTCAATAGCACAAAAACACCCCAATATTCGCATAAGATACGTCCATACTGCATCCCTTTATTGCAGAATTCGGCAGACGCATGAAAAAACATATATACAACGAGCGCTTCTATTGTTCTTTCCCGGAATATTGAAGGAAAACACGAGCCGCTGTGCCCTTGTATATGGTGTGTGTGTGTGTGTGTGTGTGTGTGTGTGTGTGTGTGTGTAGGTGGTGGTGTGTTTAGAAGACTGGAAGACTGGAAGGAGAAGAGAAGGAGAGAGGAAACCAGAGAAGAGAAGAGGAGAAATAAAACTAAGAGAGAAGAAGAGAAGGAGAGAGAAAACAAGAGGAAAGAAAGAGAGAATATCAAGGAAAAAAGTTTGAGGAACGAGAAAAACAATTAAAAAAAAAAAAAGAAGAGAAAAAAGATAAAACGAGCCGCGAACAAGCATGACGAATGAAAAAAAAAAAAGAAAAAAACAGCAAAGACTTTAAGACAAGACGAGAAGAGACAACAAGAGAAAAGAAGAGAAAGAAGAGATGAGCGAGCGTATATGAGAGGCAGTAAAAGGCGAGCTGACTCACTCCCTCCGCGCCGGGAACACTTCACAGGGTTACTAAAGACACTTCACTTCTCACCGTCTATATTTAGTGAGAGACGCAAGGGTGGCGGGGGTTGTTGTGGCGGCAGCGGAGGCGGAGGTGGCGGCAGGCGATACATTGCTGGTGGTGGTAGTAGTAGTAGTAGTAGTAGTAGTAGTAGTAGTAGTAGTAGTAGTAGTAGTAGTAGTAGTAGTAGTAGTAGTAGTAGAACAGGTGTTGGGTCACAGTTGGTCAAGCAGTGGAAACGAGGTCAGAGGTAGAGGTGTGGGAGAATGGGGAAAGGGGAGAGAGGAGGGAGTGTAAGGATGCGTGGAAAAAGAAGCTGATAAAGGTGATGTGAGCTAGCGAGGCAGTGAAGAGAGAGAGAGAGAGAGAGAGAGAGAGAGAGAGAGAGAGAGAGAGAGAGAGAGAGAGAGAGAGAGAGAGAGAGAGAGAGAGAGAGAGAGAGAGAGAGAGAGAGAAAATACTCGTATATAGGAAAACCACAAGAAATACACATCCTAACATCTCACCGCCCCCTAGAATAAGAAAACAAAATAAATAAATTAAAAAAACACACACTTACCCCACACACCCCTACAAGTTACGCAGTCTGAGGCCAAAACTCCTTAACATAACAAGCACTTACTCCCACGTTGCCCGCCGAGTCTTTGCAGCATCTGGCGGGGCACGGAAAGGCGGCGCTCGTGCAGGTGCTGATTAGGAGGCGAGCACCATTCTTTTCCCATGAGACTGCCTGGCTTACTGCTCTCTCTCTCTCTCTCTCTCTCTCTCTCTCTCTCTCTCTCTCTCTCTCTCTCTCTCTCTCTCTCTCTCTCTCTCTCTCTCTCTCTCTCAGCTGTAAGTTATTTTAGATATGATTTAGTTTATTGTATCCTTTCGTCTGTTATTCTATTCTATTCTAAGTTATATTTAAGTATGTTCTCTTATTTTTTCTATAACTGGTGCCATATGACTTTTTTTTTTTTCGTTTTGCGTAGCCTTGTATCAATCTATCAATAATTAGTGGTTGTTTTCGTAGGAGAAGAAAGGCTGTCTGTCTGTTGCCTTGTCTCTGCCTCTGTCTCGTCTCCTCTCTTCTCCTCTCCTCTCCCTTCATCCTTTCTCTTCTCTTTTCTTTCCTCTCCTCTTATCTCCTCTATTCTTTTATCCCCTC
>NC_087157.1:4752500-4765000 GCF_035594125.1 Scylla paramamosain | reverse complement strand
ATAGACGTTGTATCCTGGTTTCCGCTTACGTTTTCTATTACTATTCTTACAAACAAAGACGAAAACACATCACGTAACAAGGAGTTTCGTTACACTTTCCTCTTTCTCTTGCTGGTTTTCAAGAATCGCACTTCACGCACCGGATCTAACTCTCAAACCATTTCGTCGTCTTATCACAACTTAAAACAATCTGAAGTAGAAATTATTGTGGTTTTCAAGAGTCTTTCGGGATTCTAGTGATAGTTTAACAAGGGCCCTGCAGCATCAATGGGAGAACTCGACTAACAATCTCCGTATCCTTTGTAAACAGTCTTTATGAAGGAACAATGCGCTTTAGAATACCAGGCACTGCCATCCCTGCCTCATCCACGCATCGATATGAGAGAAGAACAAATAACTGAGGGACTTTGCTCATTAAATATCCAACGCTATGCCCAAACAGTTTCTCTCCGTCTTAAATACCAAACTAGACCAATATTACTCTCGCTGTAATCCCTGTTTTCGATGTGTGATGCTCTTTTCAAACAGCAAGAAGGAAAAGAAAATCCGAGAGCAACACCGAGAGCACCAATAGAGACGTTGTTAAGAGTGATTTGATTCGTCGTAACTTCTACATTTACTTTATTAATGTCGCAGCACTCCATTTTCTTTTTTTTCTTTTTTTTTCGATACGCTGTGCTCTTATCAAACTCCACAAAGAAGAACAGTGAAAAAAAAAACAGTGCATAGAGACGTTGTTCATAGTTTCAAATTCGCTGTTTTTTTTTTTTTTTTCAATGTACTTTTCTTAATATATACATTTCTTTTCAGAACAAAGAATAACAAGATCTCAAAAACACCACTAGTGACACTTCGCATTCTTTTCAGATTCCTGGTTCCTTCTACAAGACCAATATGCTTCAGGTTCTATCTCAAAAATACCACTAAAGACACTACATTTTCTTTAAGACTTTACTTCTTCCTTGTATTATAATCAATATTCTCCACCATGCCACTTCAAAAATACGACTAGAGGTGCTGCATTTTCTTCTTAAATCCACTATTCCCTCCACACATCCATTATTCTTCATCTACCACCTCACAATTACCACTAGACTTGCTACCTTCTTCTTACATTCACTACTCCTTCCATTATTCTTCATCTTCGATCTCAAACCAAAAATACACCACTAGAAGCGTCGCACCTTGTTCTTAAATTCACTATTCCTTCCTCGTATCCATTATTCTTCAGCTTCCATTCTTTACCTCGGTTCCTGCCTCGCTCCTCAACTTCTTCTCCTCCTCCTCTCCTCTTCCTCCTCCTCCTCTTCCCCGCTGCACCTGTCCCGTGGAGTAACAACAACAATCACTCCTAATTAAGAGGCTCCTCACGGGAAGGGGAAGGAGAGAGAGGGAAGGAGCAAGGAGGGAGAGGTGAGAAAGAGGGATGGACGGAGAGCCAGGGAGGGAAAGATGGAGGGTTGGAGGGATGGAGGGAGCTGGAAGGAGGGAAGGAAGGGGCCATCTGACATTACCTTGATACATTCAAGGGCCGCTAGGGAATACACACACACACACACACACACACACACACACACACACACACACACACACCAGTAGTAGTAGTAGTAGTAGTAGTAGTAGTAGTAGTAGTAATAGTAGTAGTAGTAGTAGTAGTAGTGAAGTACAAAGTAATAACAAAACTAATCTCTCTCTCTCTCTCTCTCTCTCTCTCTCCTCTCTCTCTCTCTCTCTCTCTCTCTCTCTCTCTCTCTCTCTCTCTCTCTCTCTCTCCAGCCAACACCCAAATCCCTTGCTTGAAGACTGAAATAATGAGCACGACACTCAGGAAAGGAGTTAGCCACACACGGTAGGCGAAGAGGGAACAAAACACACCTCGCCGGGACAGGAGATGAGGGGCAGGGCTGTAAAAGGGAAGTAAAAGGAGCTAAAGGGAGCATTACAGCGCATAACGTGTAGAGGAAGCCAAGTACAAGGGCTGTAACAAAGGGCTTAGGCGGATGACAACCCGAGTAGCCTTAGCTCAGGTTTATCAGTGTATATGGCAGGCTACAAAAGGGATTACAAAAAAGGATGACTGTCGGAGGAGTTAATAAAAAAGGGATTGGGGGAGTTATCAGAGGCGGTGATGACGGTGATGCGAGGTGCTGTGAGGAGAAGCTTAGTGAAGAGACGGTGGAGGGAGAAGAATAGGTGGGTAATAGGCGTATAATAGACACCAGGCTAACGTAAACTCGAGGATTATTTACAAAGAGGGACGGATAATGGAAGAATGTATTGAAGAGTACTGAAGAGTTTGAACGACGAAACAACTACACAACTCACGATCACTGAATTTGCAGTAAAAGAAAAAAAAACATAAATCCAGTGACTATTTACAGAGAAAAAAATTATAAAACTAAACGCATAATAGAACTAAACTGAACTGAGCTGAACTGAACTAAACGAAACTAAAAGCATCATTAACTAAACGACTTCCCATCAAATCTACGAAAAAAAAAAAAAACAATAACTATTTCTCTTACAAACGAGACATAATAAAAGAACAACTAAAGACTATTGAGGAATAAAATACCTAACAACAAAACAGCTACACGGCTCCCAACCATTCAATTGGCAATAAAGAAAAGTCCGCGTGTGAAATTAAGACCTGAAAGTGACAGAAAACGAAGGATAACCAGAAGAGAGGGAGAAAAAAAAAAGATTAACGTCGCAAAAGAAAAAGAGAAATAAAAAACGAAATAGGAGAAGAAGAAATGATCATTAGGGGAAATGAGAAGACAGGTGCTTGGCAGGTAAGATGGAGGGAAGGGAGGCGGGAGAGCAGGAGAAAAGGGAGAAGGGAAGGGAGGCATGAGAGAAGATAGCGAACAAAGGAGAGAAGGAAGGAGAAGCAATCATAACATAAGGAAGAAGAGAGGGGAAAAAGAGGTTAAGAAAGCAGGAAAGATTAGGTAGGAAACAACGCGGGGAAGAAAAAGAAGAAGAGAAAAAGAGAAGGAAGGAAAATAAGCAGGAGGAAGAAGGAAGATTAGAAGAGGAGGTAGGAAAGGAAGTAACGGAGGAGTGAAGATAGGGAAGAAGGGAAGGAACCAAAGGAAAGGGATATTAGAGGAAGAGGAGAATAGACAAGAAAGAAGGAAGAGAGGAGCTATGGAAAAAGCGAAGGAGGAAAGAGAAGGGAAAGAAGAAAATATAATAAAATGAAGGAATGCAAAGATAGAAAAAAGGAAAGGAAGGAGACAACATAAAGAAGAAGAGAAGCTAAGAACAGAAGGAAGGATAGGGAACAAGAAAAAAGAGATGGATGGAAAGGAGAAGTGGGGAAGAAGAAAGAAGGGAGATGGAAAAAAAAAATGGATAAAAAAAGAGACGAGGAAGAAGGAAAGGGAGATGACGTATGAGGGAAGGGAATGAGGGAGAGGAGGGAGGGAGGGGAAAAAAAAGATAGAGGGAAGGAAGTGAAGGGAGAGGAAGGATAGGGGGGGGGAGAGTAAGAGGATCAAGAGAGGACCAAAGAAAGACAGCAGGTCCAGGATCAGCGGCGGACACGGGCCAGCAACAACAGCAGCAGCAGCAGTAGCAGGAAATGTTCTCCTATATAAAGAACAGACTCGTGTCCAAACTTTTCCCGCACTCTTTCCTGCCGCACAGAAGCCATTTGTATCTCAGAAATGTCTCCCCCCCCATCATCTTTTTTTTTTTTTAATTCATGTGCAACCCTATAGTGCATTTTTTTTTTTTTTGGTCATCGTGTCTGTGTGTGTGTGTGTGTGTGTGTGTGTGTGTGTGTGTGTGTGTGTGTGTGTGTGTGTGTGTGTGTGTGTGTGTGTGTGTGTGTGTGTGTTTCTCTTTATTCTGTATCTCTACTTCTTTCTTCTTTCGTTTCTCTGCTTCTGTTTTTATCTGTGTCTGTGTCTTTTTCTGTTTTTCTTTTATCCTTTACCTTCACTTTCTCCTTTCGTCTTTTTGTTTGTGTTTCTTTTTGTCTTCCTCCACCTCCTCCTTGCTATCCTCTCTCTTCCACCGGCAGCTGGTGTAGAATAGTTATACAAACAGCTTATAGTGAAGATCTGTTTGTCTTTCTTTGTATTCTTTTGCATTCTATTCCCCCCTTCTTTTCCTCTACCAACTCCTCTTCCTCCTACTACTGTTATTACTACTCTCCCTCCACCTGCCCTTGCTTCTCTTCCTCATCCTCTCTCAATCATAATGTCACTGTTTTCATCTCCCTCTTTCATCTCAAATATCTCTCTTGGAACTTGCATTCTTGTTTATTATTCCTCCTCTCACTCACTTTCGATGTCAAACTAAAAAAAAAAAAATCACTTCAACTTCATTTTATACCTGCACTTCCATACCTTCTGAAACAAGACTATATAATGAAGTACACGTAGAGAAAGTACAACACTGTCTCAACTTCTATAAATAAAACGACATGAAATACACACACCTCAATAAAAATAAAACACTCTTACCTCCTGAAGCCAAAAAGAAAAAAAAAAAACACATAAAATAAAAGCATGTATACAAAAAAATAAAACACCTTCTAAACTTATCAATACAAAACCACGTAATGAAACACACGCACAAACAAAACACACACAAACTACACACACACAAATAAAATTAAAAAAAACACCTTTTCTCTTCCTCCTCTTTTTTTTCACTTCTGGTCCACACGAGCCTTCATTAATCACCTTTTTTTTCCCCTCTTTCGTGGCCCGGACAGGTGATCAGTCCCCTCCCACAATGACCTCACCCCTCACCTCCCCTCTCCCCCCCCTCGCGATCGAACATGGCCGGCACCTCGATAAGAAACAAAAGCATAAATAACAGGGTTGCTAATATCGTGACACTGAGAGAAACACGCAATAGTTTGTCCCCCGTCAGGTCTGTTAGTGTTGTTAAGGGGAGACTTAGAAGAGCGGTTGGGAGGGGAAGGGGAAGGGAAGGGATGGGATAGGAGTGATGGGGTGAGGAAGAGGAAAGGAAAGGAGAAGAAGGGCGAGAAAGTAAGGAAAGGAAATAAAGAGGAATGGAGTGGAAGGGAAGAGATAGAAAGGAGGGAGGAAGGGGAAGACAGGGGAAAGAAGGAAAGAGAATAGGAGAGGCACAGAGGAAGAAAAGGCGTAGAGAGAAGGAAAATGATGAGAAAAAGAGAAATGAGGGAGAGGAAAACAGAGCATAGGTGAAAAAAAGGTGGAGTAGAAAAAGGAAAATAAGAGTGAAGAATTAAGGAAGGCAAATTACAAATGAAGAGGAAAAGAACTAAAAGGACAAGAAAGGCAATGAGTAAAGAAAATAAATAAAAACGAACACAAAACAAAGACAAGGAAACTACACAAGGATGTGTAATAGAGAGCTGCAGAGGAGAGGAGAGAAGAGAGGAGAGAAGAGAGGCGTGGCAGGGTGAATGAGGAACAAGTGTGAGGGGACGGGGAGGAGAGGGAAGCATAGAAGAGGGGGAGATTAGTGATGGGGGGGAGAGGATAGGGAGATGATAGTGGTGGAGAAGGAGGAGGAGGAGGAGAAGGGGTGGTGGTAATAACAGCATCATAAAAAGTAGCAAAAATAGAAGCCGTGGTAATTGTGGAAATACTAGCGACAATGGGAGTTCTTACGGTGGTGGTGGTGGTGGTGGTGGTGGTGGCGTTAGACGTGGAGGTGCCGTGTAATAAAAGAAACCATGATAGGGGGTAATTCCTATGATGTCTGCCATTCCCGACTAACACACACACACACACACACACACACACACACACACAAACACACTTTTTTTTATATACCATGGCCTCGGATCAAACAGTAGAGAAATAGAGAAAGAGGAAGGAAGGAAGAGGAGGGGAGAAAAGGAGGAAGAGGAAAGGGGGAGAATGTGGGAGAGATGGATAGGGGTGATCGAGGGCAACACGAAGGGAGGCAGTAAGATGAGAGGGAGGGAAATGGGAGAGGGGAGAAGGGAGAGGGGAGAGGAGAGGGGAGAGGATAAGGAAGGGTGGAGGGGAAGCATGAACATGACACCTATCCACGCACGCAATTCACCTGTGACTCGTTCGACACACACACACACACACACACACACACACACACACACACACACACACACACACACACACACACACACACCTGCCATACACGTGTCTGCATACAAATAGCTGCAATACATACGCAACAAACAGATTTACACACACACACACACACACACACACACACACACACACACACACACACACACACACACACACACACACACACACACACACACACACACACACACACACACACACACACACACACACACACAAGAAAATCTATAAACACGGTTATATATACGCACAAAGCTATTGAGGTACACACACACACACACACACACACACACACACACACACACACACACACACACACACACACACACACACACACACAGGCCTACACGTACACATTCCCCGTGGGTTCTTAATTACTGTCATTAGCAACGCCGCCTCTTGCTACGCCCACACTCCATCTTGTTTGTCTGTCTGTCTGTCTGTCTGTCTGTCTGTCTGTTTCCGTCTTTCTATTAGTTTCTTAGTCTGTCTATTTATCCTCTGTTTATCCTCTTTATTCCCAATTGTCTGTTTTTCTGTATGTCTGTCTGTCTGTCTATCTAATTATCTATGTATTTATTAGTTTATTGGTTTTCATCTCTTGTTTCTGTTCTTCCTACCTTATTCCTTTTTTTTTATCATAATTATTACCCTAAGACAATTTCCTTTCCATGCCTATTTTTCTTTCTTTCTTTTACTTTAATAGATTATCTTTATATTTTTCAATTTTTAATGCGTTGTTTTCCCCCTGATTTCCTATTTTCCGGTTCTTTTCCTGCGGTTTTCCTTTTAATCCTCTTTTCCTTGCCGTAATTCCCTCGTAATATCGCGCCATCCTATCAAATCACCTCTCTCTCTCTCTCTCTCTCTCTCTCTCTCTCTCTCTCTCTCTCTCTCTCTCTCTCTCTCTCTCCCCGCAAGCCAGTCTATATCCCTCTATTCGCCTCTTTTTCCTCCTTAATATTATCCCATTTACCACGCTCTCTCCTCTTTCCCCTCTTCTCCTCTTCTGTATCCCATTCCTCTTCCCCTCTTTTCCCCTCACCTCCCCTCACCCCCCACTGGCGCGCCTCGTTCAACAAGACATCAGTCAGATTGTAACTGTTGCAACAATTTGTGATAATTACTCCCCCGCTACCAACGAGGGGAGAAAGAGGGGAGGGGAGGGAAACAGAGGGAATGAGAAGGCACAGGGAGTTAACAATGAGGGAGGAAAGAAAGCGTGGAGGGAAATAGGAGAGAAAGTAAAAGTGATGAGGGAAATGGGAATGAGATGTGAGGGAAGGGAGAGTGTGAGGGGAGAAATTACGTAAATGACGAGGGGAAAGACAGGGAGGGTGGGAGGAAGGGAGAGTGAGGGAGAAGGGAGTGCAATAGGGAGAGGAAGGAAATAAAAGGTGAAATCACATCACCATGACACGTCGTTTAAATGGAGGGAAAAAAAAAATGTACATGAATAACAAGCTTTGCAAACACACACACACACACACACACACACACACACACACACACACACACACACACACACACACACACACACACACATGAATATTTAGGACTCTACAAGCGGACAAATTTCACAACAAACATTTTCCTTGATTTTTTCCTTAAGTAATCGCCGAAAATTTTCCTTCAACCGCCAACAAGAAAAACTAATGACGGTAAATTCATCACGTATCCTCTCTCTCTCTCTCTCTCTCTCTCTCTCTCTCTCTCTCTCTCTCTCTCTCTCTCTCTCTCTCTCTCTCTCTCTCTCATCTCTTCTTCACTTGCTTGACTAATGAAGATTGTGAATCAGTAGCTATTTCCTGTGCCGAAAGAGAGAGAGAGAGAGAGAGAGAGAGAGAGAGAGAGAGAGAGAGAGAGAGAGAGAGAGAGAGAGAGAGAGAGAGAGAGAGAGAGAGAGAGAGAGAGAGAGTGGGGGATGATAGGGGGATGCAATAATTAAGCAGCGTCAGAACTACACACACACACACACACACACACACACACACACACACACACACACACACACACACACACACACACACACACACACACTCCACCAAATTACTCGAGTGACGGGAGGCGGGAAGACCAGCTTTTGATCCTCCTCACGCTTCCAACACCACCACCACCACTACCACCCACTCACCCTCTCTCTTTCCCTCTCCCTCTCTCTCTCTCTCTCGCAACACCATCTCACCACGCCTCCCACGCTATCCTCACCGCTACATCACCACATTCCTGTAACATTTCACCACATTCTATTCGAAGTCACCACCACCCTCACCACCACCATTACCACAATCACCACACTTGCTCAGCCATACCATTTTCATCACCATCATCACCACCACACCATTTCCCATATCTTCACCACAACCACGACATTTTCTCCCGCATCATATTATCATCACCATCATCACCATATACCTTTCCACCTCATCACCTCCCATGTCTTCACCACAGCTACCCTTCACCTCAGTGTCTCTCCCTCCCACTCCCATATATCTCTCCCATCACCATCACGCCCACAAACCCATTCCCTATTACATTATAAACCCATGCACGCCCTCAACACGCCCACACTCTCTTCCATACACCACCCACACCTTGCTACTCTCTCTCTCTCTCTCTCTCTCTCTCTCTCTCTCTCTCTCTCTCTCTCTCTCTCTCTCTCTCTCTCTCTCTCTCTCTCTCTCTCTCTCCGGTACAACATAATTATGCAAAATCCTTTAAAGAGCAAACTCGTGTAATCCTTTCGGCAAATAAAAAAAAAGAGGGAAAAAGAGGGAAAAAAAAGAGGGGAAGAGGGGAAAAAAATGGACGAAGGAGGGCACGTAACTTTTAGAACGAGGAAACAAAAGGAGGCTGAGGGGTGAAGTAGAAAATGATGGAAAGGTGAATGAGAAACAGGAAATAATGATAACGAAAGAGATAAAGACACATATTCTTCTTCTCCCTCCTCTTCTCCTTCTTCTTCTTCTTCTTCTTCTTATTATTATTATTATTATTATTATCATTATTATTACCATTACTATTATTATAAGTAACTCACCTCTATTTTCCAAGTGAATGCGTTTACAAGGGAGAGGAGTCGGGTCAAGAGGGGGAAGAGAGGGGAGAGGAAAGGACACGTGAGGAAGAAGGTGCCGCAGATGGAGGGGTGAGGAGTGAGGGGGAAGAGCTATTGGGGTGAAGGTAGGTCTGGGAGATGTTAGGGTGAAGAAATGAGGGGATGGAGGAAGGGGAGAGGGAGGAGAGAAAAAGAGAAGGGTAGGGAAGAGGGAGGGATGAAAGGATGAGAGGGAAAGGTTGGGGAAGGAAGGATAAAGGAAGAGAAAAGAAGAGTACAGAAGCAGAGAGAGAGAGAGAGAGAGAGAGAGAGAGAGAGAGAGAGAGAGAGAGAGAGAGAGAGAGAGAGAGAGAGAGAACTAGACAATAAAAAAAAAATATATATAATAGAGCAACTCCTAAGCTTCTATATATATACGAAAAGTTTCCCTCAAATCCACCAGGACACTCCCCTCAACCCTCATTTCCCCTCACTAACCCCTCACTCGTCACTCTCACCCTTAACTCTCACTCCTCGCAATCTCTCTCTTCCCCTCACTCCTTCCTTCCCTTTTATCCACCCACACAACTTATCCTTTCTCCCTAAAGCCCCTCACAGTGTTTCTTTCCCCTCGTATCCCCCTTGACCCTAATTCTCTTCCCCTCATCTCATTCTTCCCCTCACTTAAACCCTCATCCCTCAATCTCTTATGTCACTCCCCTAACTTCCCTTGAATCTAATACATCTCTTCCCCTCATCTATTCCCCTTACTTCTCATTTTTCATTGATCTATTTCTAATCTCACTCCCCTCATTTCCCTTTTCCCCTAAAACTTTTCTTCCCCTCATGCCTTCTCCCCTTCACTTCTTACCCGTTATCCCACAATCCTCCCAACTTATCTCCCCTCACTCCCAACTTCCCCTCCCATTTCCCCTTCCCCCTCATCCCTCAATCTCTCAACTAACCCATCTCCCCTCACTTTCCAGTCCCCCTTTCCCCTCCCCTTCCTTGGCCTTCCCCTCAGCCTCGGTCACCCATCAGTGGAAAAATTCTGGCCGGCGTTTCAATTTTCCCTTGTCTCTTATTTTTTTGAGGGAATATGCAAAGAGGCGTGACTGTCGCGAAGGAAACCCACACACACAGCTTCCTTCCCTCCCTCCCTCTCCCTCCACCTCTCCCACACTCTCCCTCGCTCTCCCTCGCTCGTAGAATAGGGAAGGGGAGATAGGGAGAGGAAGGAAAGAGAAAAGGTCACGGGTTAATTTAGTTTTGGTGGCGAGGAAAAGTAAAATAAAATAAAAATATTACAAGACATGAAATGGTTTTAGGGAAGAGCTAGATGGAGATGGAGATTGAGAGAGAGAGAGAGAGAGAGAGAGAGAGAGAGAGAGAGAGAGAGAGAGAGAGAGAGAGAGAGAGAGAGAGAGAGAGAGAGAGAGAGAGAGAATAGTAGTTAGCAATAGAAGGAGTAATTGATGTTGGAAGTCATGCATACATAACGTTAAAGGTGGAGTGAGCTCTCTCTCTCTCTCTCTCTCTCTCTCTCTCTCTCTCTCTCTCTCTCTCTCTCTCTCTCTCTCTCTCTTGCTGTGTGTATGTGTTTGTGTGTATGTTATCAGCACAATAGACTTGCTTTCACCTTTAAAACACACACACACACACACACACACACACACACACACACACACACACACACACACAGGTACACTGACCGATAAAAAAGAAAAAGAAAAAAAAACATCAAGCCTTTTTTTTTTCCACATTCATCAAAGCAAGAAAATAATGAAACTATACATAGGAATGATCCAATTTCGCCCAGCAGATCATCACACACAGGCAAAAGATTAACAATACAAACACGTAACAATGATAATCACAATTAGCAACATCAAAGGCCACTAATAATGGTTTTACATGCAGAACACTAATACATAAATGGATTTTCTTATAAACATACATACACACACACACATACATACACACTTACACTGGGCAAGCGGAGGAGGAAGAGGAGAAGGAAAGTTTGGCGATGTTTGGGTAAAGGGGGACTCAATCAAGGGGAAACAAAAACAAACACGCCACACACTCTTACTCGTGATGGACTGAGGGAAAGAAGTGGTGGTATTGTTTAGACACGTAACTCTGTATATTGTATGGCCATCATTCTCTCAAGCTGCATAGGTCGTACGTAACATTCTCCTCCCCTCTCTTTATATTTCATCTGTTGCTCTCCCTGTATATTTGTTTATCTGAGTGTTTAAGTGACTATCTAAAATTCTGTTCCCTTTTGCTCTTATCATAACAATCTATCTATCTATCTATCTATCTGTCTGTCTATCTATCTATCTGTATTCATCTCTATCTTCGTTCGTTCCACTGTTTTAAAGGTGCATTTTCTTCCTCCACCTGCTCTCTATCCACCTGTTGGCTATGCTCTCTCTCTCTCTCTCTCTCTCTCTCTCTCTCTCTCTCTCTCTCTCTCTCTCTCTCTCTCTCTCTCTCTCTCTGGCCACTAGCATACCATAAAACTACTACTACTACTACTACTACTATTCTTTGCTCTCCTTTTCCTATCACCATCTTGCACTGAGCATTCTTCCACATTTAAAAGTTTTCATATTTATTTTTTTCTTTGTCATTCCTACTTGTAAATCTCGAGTAATTTATATCCTTTATTTCTCAAAGTTTCATATTTTATTCTTAATATTATCTTATTGAATCTCTCTCTCTCTCTCTCTCTCTCTCTCTCTCTCTCTCTCTCTCTCTCTCTCTCTCACTTCATATTTTGGCTCAATACTTGTCCTGTCTAGACGTCCATCCCATAATCCCTCCTCCGTGTCTCTTCTCACATTCCTTTCCTCCTCCTCCTCCTCCTCCTCCTCCTCCTCCTCCTCCTCCTCCTCCTCCTCCTTTTCTCTTCCTCTTTTATTCCTACTGACGCCGTTCCCTCCAGTCCTCCACCTCCACATCCACGTTTTCTTTCCCCTTATTTTCTTTCATGTCTCTTCTTTTCCTTGTGTTCAGTTACCCGTGTGTGTGTGTGTGTGTGTGTGTGTGTGTGTGTGTGTGTGTGTGTGTGTGTGTGTGTGTGTGTGTGTGTGTGTGCATCCTCTTCACCTCCACAGCAGACAGACTTTCACACTTGGTTGCTTCTCCAGGACCTGTAATTACTGAGGGCACGGATTCTTGTTAAGACTCCCCCCTCTTCTCCTCCTCCTCCTCCTCTTCTTCCTCCTCATGTCTGTCTGTCTACACTCCTTCCTTCCTCCCTCTCTTTTTCTAGGTAGTCTGTCTCTCTCATTGTCCTCTCGTCTGTTCTTCATTTCTTACTACACTTCTTCTCTCCTTTTCATCCTTATCTCTTTTCTCTTCTC